>NC_134705.1:113233738-113428738 GCF_043290135.1 Rhipicephalus microplus | reverse complement strand
AAAACTGCAGTGTTTTTTTCGCTGTGCAGAAAATGCGATGCTATGCATGGAAAAGCAGGTGTTTCGTATATTTGTCACTGAAAATGTCATGCTATCCACGAAAAAGCACATTGACGATGACATTGTGCTGCCTCCTGCCAGTTGTCCTGGGTTCTGTACAAGCTCCTGTTACCCGACATTATTGACAGATGGCGTCCATATTCAACGCAGTGCGTCCAGACAGATCGTCTTCCGACGACATTTTCAGTGAATCGTGCAGATACGCGGTTAATTTTTTGTCCTCTATAGCTGTGGCATACACCTCGAGAGCCCTAAGCGTCGTTTGCAATCATATAGAGGCAAAAAGGTTATGAATTTGCACCGGGCACCTGATTCACTTATAAGAGACACGGTCACCTTGCATGGTGTTCGGACAATTGTTGAGAGCCCACTTACTGCTTTCGTATATCTATGATGTCTGTCCTAGCTTATACATTGTGGGGTAATGTAACGCTTGAATCACAAGTCATATACAGGCCACCATGCAGATTTAGGGGAACAGTAATGGAGAGCATTATATGTACGAGTGTGCCCATTTATGAAGAACATGGAAGTTCATATATGAAGTTTTCACGTGGAAATATGTTGTAGAGGTGATCATTGGATGGCACTCAGGGAAAATGCACAATGATGGTAGACAAGGCAGGACAAGGCCGACCATTTTTTCGTAACAGAAACGGTGTTCCTTCAAAAAGAAGCCAAAGAACACGACCCACTAGAAGGTGACGTAAAGTACGACCGATTACTGAGCAGTTAAGGTTCGCTACATAGTGACCGTACAAAACTTCACTTAGCTCCATATTTAGCCTTAATTACTCCCTCACACGACAATGTAGAGTCCCATTTGTTGTTATAGGGGGCAGGAAATGCTCCTGGGCTTACTGTTCTTCTATGCAGTCATATACGGATATCTGGGGTTTCAACGTCCCAAAGCCACCATATGACTATGGGAGACGCTGTAGTGGATGGCCCCGGAAATTCTAATTACCTAGGGTACTTTACGTGCACCCTAATTTGAACCCACAATCCTACAGCCTTTTCGCCTCCATCTAAAAAGCTGCCACAACTGCCCCGATTCGATCCCACAACCTGCGGGTCAGCAGCCGAGCACCTCAGCCACTAGACCACCACGGCGGGGTCTATGCAGTCATATACAACTGTCATGAACAAATGTACGCTTTTGTATAGGCTGTGTTCTATGTAACGACAACATTGTAGACAGTCTACGCTGACAGCTTTAAAGGCAGCATCGAACACATGTTGTCTGAGAAATGAAACATAAATGGATAGCCTCTACGTGACAAAACGCCACCTTAGTCGAGGAAAAAAAAGGTAAAGTAAAAAAACGTAACTATTATTTTTTTAGCCTATTTTATGTTCAAATCTACAAAAATTTGAACGTTACTCCCATCGAGGGCCTAGAAAAGCATCTGCTTGTGTACAGACGACCATTCCAGCAAGATTTGAGCCATCCGATCAGTTCCCTGAGCCGCCATCTTGTTTAGACAGCAACATAGCCTGCATGGTTTTTGTCTAGTATGCTGTCTTCTCGAAGCTGTCTATTTTGTCGGTCTCGAGAGAATTGTAATGGGACACAAGATGGCCGCTGTCCACTTAGCTATCTATTTAACCGTCTTCAGTGAGTATTAGAACGCACCCATAAATTGTCAAACGCTTTCACCAAGGATCGTCCTAAAAGACAATGCGCATAAATATTTCATGTGATGAACCTATTTGACATTCTCGAAAGATTTTCGAGCAGTTTCCTAGAGAAAGTTGATTTCCGGACAAACATTCAATCTAGCAGCAATGTGTGACACTTCAAACGTTTAGGCAGATAGGTAAATTAAAATTATGGCATCTACAACATGGTCAAGTTTCAGTGTATGATGGTGTAAAGGGCAACAAATAGAGACAAAAATGTCGTCAAAAAATGTTGCTCACGTGACAACACATTACGCCTTAGTATACCACAGTAGTGTAGCTTACCTTAAGAATAGTTGTATAACTTAATTTTTGTACACCACCAGGAGACGAAAGCAGTTGTTCAATCTTGCTGTAATAATGAGTACTCATGGAAGCCTCCAGTGGAAATAGAAGCACTATATATATGCTAGTATGTAGACAGTCCCGCATAAACTCCACACATATGTACACATGGGGGCAGGCCAAAACAATAAAATGCTTTGTTTAGTTTATGCATGTAAGGTGTAATAATCTCGATCTTTCGAAATAACAATCCTAAGAAGTGGCGTCCCCATTTTCATAGTTTCTACCTTTTTTCGTATTTTTGTTTATGTTAAGTTTTCTTAAGCTCCATTTTTAATTGTCTGTACTTCTATTTTTGGTTAAAGCACTACTAAACTTCTTCAAACCTTCTTTTCCCCCTCTTGCGGCTTTTTCAACGTCTGTAAACTTCTGAAAATGACCTGCATTCAACCAAGATGCTCTACAATGTAGCCTACATGCCAATAATAACCGAATTGAACATACTGTCGGCGTTTTATATGCCCACACGCCAAAGTTAGTTTTTCAGGGAAGATCAAGGAAGCACATACGAACCTCGTACATCATTAAAAACATTGCAAGTCTCGAAATAAAACACTGCACCTCCTTCTCCAGTGATTTGGGTGCACGTTAAAGAACCCCAAGTGGTCGAAATTTCCGGAGCCCTCCACTACGGCGTCTCTCATAATCATATGGTGGTTTTGGGACGTTAAACCCCACAAACCAATCAATCTTTCTCCAGTGCCTCCGACCCCTCTCCGACAATCCTTTTCTCTTCATTTTGATTGACAAATAAAAAGACCTCGAGCTGCACTATCTTGTAAGGCAATAAAAGAAAATGCTGGGTACAACAGCCCTACAGATAGGTTATGCGGCATGACTGCCCACGTAGTTTTCTAAATAGCGATTACTCTACAGATATTTCAAAGAAATTCTATAGGCGAATAACAATTTAGGTCACAGTAAACGATCAATGCTTGAGAGTATGTAGAACGTCAACGTTATTAACAGCAGTCGTCTGCTCTCCGAGAAAGCAAGAGGATTTTACGATACCATACGTATCACGAGTGGCACATTTCAGAATGATACAGATGGCTTCAAGCATCCAGAGTACAATTAATTACTAGTATTCAAACCAGTTACATCGAAAAAGAACCTTCCGTACATCACAACGCGTAATAAAATGATGCTTGCGTAACAAAATGATGCTTCGCAGGCTGACGAAAGTCACTGTACCAGAAAGTGTGACGAAATTCAGTGCTATTGTGCTGCCGGAAGCCTGTATTCTGCACGCCGCTTCAGCTGCAGCAAAAAATCTGACATGACTTTCCAAAAAGTGCCGCGAAACGAACACCTATGCTCGAAGTGGCCGAATGTCATGCCTCTGCGCCAGCGTCGTTGTCAGCTACACCGACGACATCTATCGCAGTCAGCTTCAAGGGCCATTGTTGCTCATATGGTTCCCACTACTTCCGATGATTCATTGATATGTGAGCTTTAACGTTCCAAAACCATCATCTGATTATGAGAGAGTAGTAGTGAAGGCAGGACCGTACCAAGGAATTTTGTCCGGGGGGGGGGGGGAGGGTCGTCTGCAGAAGCTTTGCAAATTTTAAAGATTTATGCCAGCTTATCTTGGTGTATGACTAAATACATTGCTTACATTTGTTATTTTGATGGTACTTTTCAATTATTTGTACCGAAATATAAAATTGCTGTCTTAACCTCAAATTGTGGTCAATGCAAGGTTTGGACTATAAAACTACCAAAGTCGCAGTCAACTTTTTGAAGAAACTTGCAAAGTGGCAGGGTCAAAGAAAAGAGGTCACTGCGGATTTGAAGTGAAACAACAAAGTCGGGCTTGCTAATGGCAGTGAGCAGCTGAGACGCTTTTGATAAAGAATCAGATGTCATAGCCTCATCCTCCAAACGTACAGCACAAGAAAACGCTGAACGGCATCATGACTCTCCAAGCCCTTTGTCTGACGAAAGGATAAAACTGATTTTGTTTTGTGTGTGTGTGTGTTATATCTTCTACCTTCTCTTGCAGTTGGTTCGTCCTCTGTGGCGAAGCTCTCAAAAACGCACAGGTTGCTGATACAGTCTCCTAATAGTTTCAGACGCTGGGGAGTTTGCATGCGTGAAGCAGCGCAAGGTTTAGCGAGTGGGCGCTACAATTCACGTAAAATGCTTTGGGTGTGGTTTGGCGAATGAAGGCCTGGACCCCATTTAGTTGGATGCCAACCATCGTATCCTTGTCTGCAAAGTAGATTCAGGGGAAAGCCATGATCCCTAAGACTGTTTAGGATTGTGCTCGCCAGTGCCTTGCCAGTGAGGTCGTACACGGGAATGAAGTCCACAACATCTTCTTTCAGTACGGGTACTCCCAATGTGTTTGTGTTCGACGTACCTTACACATAAATAAATGTTGGCAGCGCGAAATCTATCAGTCGTCTCGTCAGCTAGGGCTGAAAAACACGAACTTGAGTTGACATTTTTTACTATAGTTGTCTGTATAATTTTACCACAGACGGTGATCAATTCATTTTGAATTTTTAGGCTCATGTAGAGTGCATTCACCGGAGATGTTTCCATGTGAGCTCTCAAGGCGGTATCTCCACAATTTGCCCGTATTCTAAGGAGTGCCCGGAAATTTCCATCGTTTTTAACGGTATCACTTCAGAAATATTTATAGGAACAGAGTCGTCTGTGCCGCTAAGCGGCACTTATTCCCTGCTACAGAAAATGATTGTTTCAATTAATGGCAGCAAGTTCTTGTGGTTTTCTTCCACCTGCTTTTTAAGGCCGTGATCAAGGTTTGTCAAGATGTCATGCTGTAAGCGGGAATGAACTGCTAATAAGGAGGAGGAGGAGAAAAACTTTATTCATCCCAAGAGGGAAAGGTGCGGTGGTGGAGTGTCAGAGGAGCCTACCCAGCGTAGGTCTCCGCTACCCTCTTGGCCGAATTCAAGATCTGGTCCTGGACCTCGGGCACCGAGCTGCACATAGCAGCCTCCCACTGCTCCTTACCATTAATGTACAGAGAATTGGGTGGTGGGTTTCGAGTACACCCCCACATGTAATGGTCTAGGTTAGCTCTTTGTTGACAGCAAATGCACACAGGGGATGGGTATATTGAAGGGTGCATAAGATGGCGAAAAGATGGGGTAGGAAACGTACGGGTCTGTAACTGACAACATAGTATTTCATGGTAGCGCGAAGCTTCATGATGTAAGGGGGGGGGGGTATATAGTGCGCTGTAGGCGGTAGTGATTTGTTATATCGTGAAAGGTCAAAAGACGATCTCTCGCGCTGAAAAAGGCCGCGTGGTCTAAGGCGCCATCAGAGGCCTGCGCTCGGCCAGTCATTCCTCGAGCACAGGTATGAGCCGCCTCATTGCCAATCAACCCCACATGCGCGGGCGTCCATATGAGAGCAACGTCTTGCGTGGGAGGATGTTTCTTAAGAATTGAAAGGGCAGTTGATGAGATGCGACCTGCGCTGAAGTTGCGTATGGCAGTTTTGGGGTCACTTACAATCATAGTGATATTGGGGATGGATAGACCTAAAGCGATGGCAGCCTCCTTTACCTCCTCCGAAGAGTTGACAGTGATGGATGTCGTTGTGAGTGCCTTGCCGTTATAGTCGACAGCAGAGAGGGCATAGGATGAGGATGATGGGTATTCTGCCGCATCGAAATAGAGCACGTCATTGGCTCCATGCAATTTTTTCTGAAGAGCTTTTGATCTTTGGATTCGGCGCTTAGTATGATGTGTTGGATGCATGTTTTTAGGAAGGGGCGGTATGAGCAATTGTTTGTGTATGTTTTGGGGAATGTTGTATTTAGCATTGGTGAGTGAGGTGAAGTTAATTCGGGTAGACGATAAAATGTGGCGACCTGAGCTAGTGGTCGTGAGCCTTGCGTATTGAGCTGTTAAATGGGCTTCACGGATTTCACATAGGGTAATTATGAGTCCTGTCTGGTGGAGTAGTGCGTTAGAGGTATTGATTGCAATGCCTAGCGCGTATTTGTAAACTCTTTGGAGGAGGGTGTTGACCAATTCCTCTTCTGCTAATTTAAGGTGAAGGTAAGGAAGGGTATATGTGATTTTACTAATCACAAAAGCTTGTATTACACGAAGTAACTCTGACTCTCGGAGCCCTCCATTTTTTCCTGAGATTCTTCCTGTCATTCTTAGGGTGTTTTCAATGGTATTGCGTAAAGCTTCGAGTGTGTACGTATTAAGTCGGTTGTTTTGGATAAATAAACCTAGCACACGAATGCGTGATACTGTAGGAATGAGGCACCCATTTATGTGAACTACGATCATTGGAACGTGTTTGTTCCGACGATGAGTTGGTAGAAGGAGTAACTCTGATTTAGTTGGGGTACAATAGAGATTCATCTGAGATGTTAGTGCTGCTATTGTATCTACAGCTGTTTGTAGGGTATCTTGAATGTGTCCATCTGAGCCTCCTTTCACCCATAAGGTGATATCATCGGCATATATGGAGAAGTTCAAGTCAGGGATACGTTGAAGAGCATTGGGTATAGGTAGCATAACCAGGTTAAAAAGGATTGGAGAGAGCACTGACCTTTGAGGTGTTCTGAAGCTGCCTAGTGTACAGGGTGAGGAATGTTCTGGTCCTAATGTTAATGTAGCTGTGCGGTCTGTGAGGAAGCTTTTGTTGTAAGAGTAGATTTTAGCACCACAAGAAATGCAGTTGAGGCCAGCGTATATAGCTGAGTGGGCTCTACGTTATTGAATGCTCCATGTATGTCCAGACCAAGGATTGCCTGAGTATTCTCGCTCTGGTTAGGAGTTGTGATGTCGTGTTGAAGGCGAAGCTGCCAACAAGTGTTGTTGACCGACAGCGTTGTTGACAAGGCTTGGTAACTGCTGGATGCATGGCTCGTAAAGGCGTCCCTGGCTTTCTTGTAATTGGTGAACTCCTTAGTCACAAAAGAGCCCAAGCGCTGGTGATCTTCCTTTCCCACACACTCGCCTGCGAAGACTACGCAGTATTTGCATAGGGCTCCCTAAAGCTACTTTGAATAAACAAGCCATGGGTACCTATCTATTCATTGAGGTTAGAATTTAATATTTCTTTTTCCAGAGGCAGGATAGTAATGGTTAGCAGGAGGGGTCCACAAATTGAGCAGCAACCTCTCCATCGTTGCTGGGTCCTTTAAATTCTTATTTTTTGAGACAAACAGCCCCAAGTCCGAATTGTTTGCAGGCGTCGCAAAGATGGAAGGTGAACCAGAATGTGTAAATGCCATGATACTCAGCTTGCCGCCACTTCGTGCAGCGTTGATTGTCGAAAATGGGTAAATTGGAGTTGCTCAGCAGTCGACATCATCTTCCGGTGACGTGTGGGTATCGTACTTGTGTTCTTTCTCGGGTGATTATTGTAGGCTGGTGCATCCTTCTAAGTCGCTACAGAAGTTTCGACGCGCTTGGCTTTCCGACTGTGTTGAGGAAGGGGAAGCTTTGTCATCCGAAAAAGACAGCTCTTCTGCGTCCGCTTCATCTGTCCGGACTTTTTTTGAAGTAAGACGCAAGTCTCGTTTGTTTCGCTGTTGCAGAGTGTCTTCTCATTCTGCTGTCGCAATCATGTGCACGCACACAGGAGTGGCCAGTGGCTCCTAAGAGACGTTTGCAACAGCCTCGACTGCCGGACGATAACAGTGGATGATGTTTCTCTTGCCCGCTTTACAGCGGCTAGAATCCTCCTAATAGATGTGACCCCCCGAAAATGCATGAAGTTAGTCCCTGTATTCCAGTGGTACCGTCCTGACATGAAACGTTTCTTCTTTCCTGTGAAAGGCCAGTGGAGTACATCTCTGGTGCCGGACTGTGTGGTGGGGCCTTTGCTTTGTGCGCCACGTAGAGGCGGGTATAGTTTGTGTGTACAGACAAGGCAGAATTTCGTGTTAGTGGTTAAGGTTCTTCGAAGTAGCTTTGATATGCCAGGCTTTTAGTAGAAGTTATCTACGAATTTGTTTCGGTAGTGAAGACGTTTGTGAAAAGCTCATACTGTGATCTGCGTCTTCGGAATGCGCCCCTCAAGAATGCGACCCCCCACAGTGGTCTAGTGGCAAAGGCACTCGGCTGTTGACTCGCAGGTCACGGGATCAAACCCGGGCCATATTGCCACATTGGCTCTGTCCTTCGAAGAGCGAAGAATACTGGGAGTCGTAGAATCTCCTTCCTGCCGGTCCCCACCAACACTATCTGCCCCGACTCCTGTTGTGGTCTCCTCACTGACGCCCTTCTCAGCGAACATTCCGGAATGAAGGGAGAAGCAATACTGCTACGCAAGCTTGTGTTGTCGCCTCTTTGATGTCGTGGAGGTGCTTTCCCCAGTCTGGCCTTATCCCTTCAAGCTGTGGTAAAGTGGACTCAGCGCCCCACCAGTTCATCAAAATCATCACAGGTGTCAATATTCAACCTCCAAGCCCTAGGTCGTCAACTGTACATGGACCTGTGAGGTACAGGCGGACTCATTATGCGTCGGCCAATGTTGCAGGATCGGTAGAATAGAGAGGGGGCGGAATCCGGCGGACGGACGAGCGCCGAGGCTGTTCCCTGAGAGCGAAAATGTGGATACAGCGTGTGAAGTATTTCCTTCCTTCATCTTGGGCTGGTAACTGCTTCGGGCACGATGTTTTCACGGTGTCCTACAGGCCTCAACAACCTGAAGCTAACACTTGCGATCCGTACAGAAAGCATCTTTACCACTGTGCGGTGAAAGACGAAAAAGAGAGAGAGAGAGGCTCAAAAAAATGAGGGGGGGGTAAAGTGCAAAGCTGTACAAAAAAGGCGTGTGGACGCGGGGTAGAGGGGGGGGGGGCGCTCAGGTGATTTGGTAAAAGGGAGTGTTTGAGGAAAGGCAGCAGAGGAAAGCGATGTCAGGAAACTTGTAGTCATATTCGTAAGCCAAAAAAAAAAACCAGGCAACGACGAAGAAGGAGAAGGACTGTATATATGTTTTTTCTGTGTCTCCGTCTGGTTCTTTTTTGCGCTACGAATATGAATAGAAGTGATTTCAACCAATTAGCCCGCATCAGCACTTTGAATGTCAAGAAAGTTGCAGTGCGTGTAGAACTTTGGCAGCTGGTGGTCGCTCTGCAGGTGTGTAAGTATTTGAGTATCAGCCGAAAAGGTAAAGCATAAAAATTTCGGGGGGGGGGTCAGAACCCTTTCAACCCCTCCCCCTAGTTTCGGCCCTGAGTGGAGGGCTCCAGAAATTTTGACCACCTAAGGTCCTTTAACATGCACCCAAATCTCAGTGAAGTTGCCGACAGCATTTTCATTCACATGAAAAATGCAGGAGCCAAAGCCAGGATTTGATACCGTGACCTGCGGGTCAGCACCTTAGCCACTAGATCACCGCAGTGGGTAACACTCAGTATACTGCACACTGAAGCGCACATGTGAAAATTTGGTCTGCATAATTTTTAAATGCGAAGCATTTCTTATCTATCTATCTATCTATCTATCTATCTATCTATCTATCTATCTATCTATCTATCTATCTATCTATCTATCTATCTATCTATCTATCTATCTATCTATCTATCTAACTATCTATCTATCTGTCCATCTATCTATCTATCTATCTATCTATCTATCTATCTATCTATCTATCTATATCTATCTATCTGTCTATCTATCTATCTATCTATCTATCTATCTATCCGCCTACGACCTTTTGCTCCCCTGGCCGTTTCGATAATGGTCATCATCATCATCATCATCATCAGCCTGACTACGTTCACTGCAGGACAAAGGCCTCTCCCATGTTCCGCCAGTTAACCCGGTCCTGTGCTTGCTGCTGCCAATTTATACCCGCAAACTTCTTAATCTCATCTGCCCACCTAACCTTCTGTCTCCCCCTAACCCGCTTCCCTTCTCTGGGAATCCAGTCAGTTGCCCTTAATGACCAGCGGTTATCCTGTCTACGCGCTACATGCCCTGCCCATGTCCATTTCTTCTTCTTGATTTCAGCTATGATATCCTTAACCCCCGTTTGTTCCCTAATCCACTCTGCTCTCTTCTTGTCTCTTAAGGTTACACCTACCATTTTTCTTTCCATTGCTCGCTGCGTCGTCCTCAATTTAAGCTGAACCCTCTTTGTAAGTCTCCAGGTTTCTGCTCCGTAGCTAAGTACCGGCAAGATACAGCTGTTATATACCTTCTTCTTGAGGGATAGTGGCAAACTACCTGTCATAATTTGAGAGTGCTTGCCAAATGTGCTCCACCCCATTCTTATTCTTCTAGTTACTTCAATCTCGTGGTTCGGCTCTGCGGTTATTACCTGCCCTAAGTAGACATAGTCTTTTACAACTTCAAGTGCACTATTACCTATCTCGAAGCGCTGCTCCTTGCCGAGGTTGTTGTACATTACTTTCGTTTTCTGCAGATTAATTTTAAGACCCACCTTTCTGCTCTCCTTGTCTAACTCCGTAATCATGAGTTGCAATTCGTCCCCCGAGTTACTCAGCAATGCAATGTCATCGGCGAAGCGCAGGTTACTAAGGTATTCTCCATTGACTCTTATCCCTAACTGTTCCCATTCTAGGCTTCTGAAAACCTCCTGTAAGCACGCGGTAAATAGCATTGGGGAAATTGTGTCCCCCTGCCTTACACTCTTCTTGATTGGTATTCTGTTGCTTTCTTTATGAAGCACTATGGTAGCAGTTGATCCCCGGTAGATTTCTTCCAGAATGTTTATATATACTTCATCTACGCCCTGATTCCGCAGTGTTTGCATGACGGCTGATATTTCTACTGAATCAAACGCCTTCTCGTAATCTATGAAGGCTATGTATAGGGGTTGGTTATACTCTGAGCATTTCTCTATTACCTGATTGATAGTATGAATGTGGTCAATTGTTGAGTAGCCTGTTCGAAATCCTGCTTGTTCCTTTGGTTGATTGAATTCTAATGTTTTCTTTACTCTGTTAGCAATTACCTTTGTAAATAGCTTGTATACTACAGAGAGCAAGCTGATCGGCCTGTAATTCTTCAAGTCCTTGTCATCTCCTTTCTTATGTATTAAGATGATGTTAGCGTTCTTCCAAGACTTTGGTACTCTTCCCGTCAGGAGACACCGCGTAAATGGTATTGGTACCAAAATTAGTATGGAATAACATAAGGGTATGACCCGCACAAGTGACTAGTCATAACATGAAAGTCATGGCATGTATCTCATCGGAGTCATGATTTTCATTTCATGGTCTTTCTGCTACTGCGGTGGTTTCGTTTACATGACATATTGCAAAGCCAGTATGGCATGACATGACTGAATGGCGAACATAAGTGACAGACCCAAACCTGGAAATAATGACATGCATGTCATGCAACTCATGAGTCATGACCACACGCCAAGGTTATGGTGCGCTCGCGGTCGTTTCGCTAGTTTCACATATACTAAACTTGGTATCATGGGACGTGAGTAGATGACGAAGGTGAATGACACATCCAAACATGATAATCATGACATTCGTGCCATGTAGAAAATTGCTGCACGCTACGATCGTAGCGCACTCACTACCTTTTCGCTACGCTTATACCTAATTTGATATCACGTGACGTGAAGAGACGACGAAGATAAATCACATCTCGAAACATATTATTCATGGCATGGAACTCACGTAATGCATAATTTGTGTCCACCTCGTAATTTTCTGTTTATTTTAAAGGGACATTGTAACCTTCCTCATTTGTGCTTCGCATATCTTCGAATCCCACTCTTCGTGGGATCTACCACTTTTTTTTGGAGGGGGGAAGGGGGACTCTTGATCAGCCTTTGCGTGTAATCGTACCACCAGCTCCTTTGAAAACGCTGCCCAGGTTGGAAGGCAAGGTACTCACTCGCCATGTTAGGCTTCTGGGGCCGACTCCTTGCCTTTGTTATTTTTCATTTACGGTTCATCGCTCATTGACACTCAAAAAACAGAGAGGCCAACAAACCTATGGACTTTTCCTGTCTTTAAGACTGATTGGTCAGCTCACGTTTAAAAGCCAAAGCCGAAGAAAGGCCAAAGAAGTCGTCTCACTTTTGATACTGCTTTGATTATGACGATAAAAAGCTTTTTTTTACGCCGCATTAAGTGGAGTCCCCAATCCCGGACCCCATTGGCTTATGCTCCGGTCTTTGCGCGGGCCACTAGGGACTCTTGGACCCCCCGGTCCGGGCTGGACAGGGCTCCTTCCCACCCCTCTCCACTGAAATCCTTTAAGACATCTGTTTTAGATGTGTTTCTTTTGCATTCCCATGCTATATGATAGAGTGTAGCTAGTGTTGCATAGGCTACATGTGGGTGATGGGTACTTATCAGGGTTAATTTGAGTGCAGTAGACAATAATGATCACCGTAAAAACACCAGAGGGAACTCTGGCGCTAGTGTATATGGAAGCCACAACGCACGGCGCTTCATCCAGCACATAAATGATGACTAGTACTCAAATTTTCCTGGTCGTCGTACTTTTGGCTCCATTTTGCTTCGGTTGCTTGGATCCGCTTGGTCACGAAACGACCATCGGCAAATGTTCTGCAGTTGCATTTCGTCTTCTTAACCTTTTAGACTCACTGATTCAAACCGGTTCGCGATGTTCACATCGCTACGTTCTTTTATTCAAAACAAAACCACAGCACCGCAATAAACAAGACCACAAGTGTACTCGAAGCTGGAGGCAGGAAGACTAGGCAAATCCGTGTGTTAACTATCACTCCTATGGTGGGTGAACGATCGCACAGCCAAGTCTCCTCTCGTTTATTTTGGAAAACTCTAGGCGGTAGATGTGTACATGCATGGAGGTGGTCAGTAGCACCCTGCTGTTTACTCACTCGCGTATCAAATCAGTGCTTCGTTACTGGTTGTCAAGCATGAAGGCCCTTTTTGTTGCTTTGCAGAATCATCCGAGCAAAGCACGACTTTCCTTGCGATACCACTCGTTGCATTTGGGCGGGCGCCTCAACCGCCTAACCTGCGTCCTGGAGGAGGAACCGACTCTGGCCCATCTGACCCTGAAAAACCAAGTCCTGCCACCGATAACGGAATCACAGGTGCCGTGTTTGTGTTTTGTCTTACGCGTTTTGATCACGTCTTTCTTTTTTAAATAGAACGCACAACGGAAGTCTATTTGATTAAATATTTATAATATATATATGCATTAAGTAACACATCCTAACAAACTTCGGCAACTCGCACAACTAACCATATTGATTTGCAGGAAACATTATGTAATAATATTTCTTGGAGTTCAACGTCTTAGTAGAAAGTTCTTTTCGACTCGGGTTATAAGACGACCACCATACATTGGGTACCCTTCTTAGATAATCAGCCGCGCACACTTCGGTGCAGTTTCTAGGTGCATCAATGGAACATTTGTTTTCTGAATTTATACAGGAAAGTGTTTTGTTTTTTTCTTCATCCACAGCTGTAAAGCTTGATTCGCGTATTGAGGCGGTGATCACATATACGAGTGTTTTCACGTAAATACAGATTCTTTGGACTGGATCAAGTGCTTATTTAGTTTTGCATTGTTAGTAGAATCAGTTGCGCTGCATAACACACATTGAACTAGTAATTAGAACATTGTTTTATAGTTATATAATGCAACGTTTTCCTACTTTCCTCACTCTGTCTGAATAGTGAGATTAGTTACGGTAGCTGCACTAACTCACTCACTCGCTATTGCATGGTGACCCCTAATTATCAGCTATATTGTGCAATTACCGAATTGGTAGCAGTGTCTACTGCAGTGACCATACTCAAAGCGGAACGTCTGACGCAGGCCACGAGACCTATCGCCCTATTCTTTATGTTTACTCGAAATGAAGATAAATGAAATTTGTTCGATGTTTAATGCATGACGAGTATAATAATGATGGCCCCGCCACGGTGGTCTAGTGGCTAAGGTACTCGGCTGCTAACCCACAGGTCGCGGGTTCGAAACCCGGCTGCGGCGGCTGCATTTCCGATGGAGGCGGAAATGGTGTAGGCCCGTGTGCTCAGATTTGGGCGCACGTTAAAGAATCCCAGGTGGTCGAGATTCCCGCAGCCCTCCACCACGGTGTCTCTCATAATCGTATGGTGTTTTGGGACGTTAAACCCCAAATATCAATCAATATAATGATGATGACTGTTGCTTCTCACCAAAATAAACATAAAACAATGTTTGGGCGTAGGTGACCCGAAATCACCATATGTTGAGACAGCATTTTAAGTAATTTGAATTCTATTATGTTAACCTATAGAGGTTGTTCCAGAACATAAACATGGTAAACGGTTGTTTCCTTTCTGTGTTAATTACGAACGGACAAAAAAGGATGAACTGATTCTCAAACCCTGTAGCACTAAGACGATTAGTGAGGTAAATGGTCTTCACTGGTACACTCTGTATTGAGTAAATACCAAACAATTTTATTTTTTCCAACAACCAAACCACGACAGAGAAGAGCATATGGGCGCATGTCACCAATAAAAAATGTTTGTACATCCGTGTTGTATTGCGTCTACTTAATCAACGGAGTACACCACGAAGACACTTTGACACTGATCACTTATACTGCGGACCGACATTCAGTTATTAGCCCATTTAAGCACGCATGAAAAATTTGGGCCTTACTTTGGCCAGTCTGATTCGCTGAACACACTTCTGTGTGCACTATCTGCGTTAATTGAGACCCGAACGGCGGCAAACCTTCGCGATGGTATAGTGCGCGCCTTCAAGCTATCACCATTGACAAGTCCACGCTTCCTGTTCGGCAGCTCAGCGCATATATACGTGCCTGTCTATCACGTGATAAGTGGATGGCACGCACTATACCATCGCAAAGGCTTGCCGCTGCTCGGGTTTGATTTGGCGCCGAAGGTACACATCGTCTTCCTTTTTTGTGACTGTATCGACTTTGAATCAACACGAGCCACCTTTTAACTTGTAAACGTGTATTCATGCTGAACGCTCTGATAAGAGCAGTGTATCATATGCTATAGTCAGCAATCACAATATATAGTATGACTCGATTCTGCAATTGTTACTTACAATTGTTTGATTTTAACACTTCTGCAAATGTTCGAAAGAAAGAGACTATCAAGAGCTTGTTTTTTTTTCAGCCACAATGCTAATTAGAATGAATATACGAACTAAGGAAAGTTTCGAGCCCAGGAAAGTTGCATGGCGCGCACTAACGCACTAACAAGGTTTCTTTGCAACAGAAAAAAGATGGTAAGTTGGTTGCGGCGAATGGCTCCGCATTTCGGCCACCTACCTGGTAAGTGCTCATGTATTAAACAATATTGCTACGTGAAACAAATAAGCACTTTGCCTCTTTTTTCTTTTCGCAGCACTTCGTAAGTTCATTTTTTCCTCTACCATGTCTGATAAGTAATCGTGATGAATCGTATTGTCGAAAAGGTGATTTCATAACAGGAAATGCAAAGAGAGTACAAATGAGCAATTGTTTATTATTGAATGTAGCAGAGCTCAAAGTTTCGACAAGCGAATTTGTCTTCGTCAGCAATTAATTATTAGAGAATGTAGCAGGGTTCGAAAATTAAACGAGCGAATTTGTCTTCGTCAGTTTGATTCCGAACTCTGGCGCCGGCATTTTATTAGGTGCGAAAAGCAAAAGTGATGTTTTACTTGGTATACTACCATACGCCCTGATGCTTCTAAATGTTTTCAACGTGGTTTCCGAATTCCGAAGACATCCTAGAAACGATAGTAGTAAAAGCTAGCAAAAAATATTGTCGAAGATGTGTACAGGAAGCTACTTGAAGTCAGTATGACATACACGGGAAGTAAATTGGACTAAAATATATTTTTTTGCCTGCAGCAACCGAGCCTGCAACCTTTAGATAACGACAGCAGGCAAAAAAAGAATTTTGGACACTCGTGCCCTGGTTGCGATCGATGCTGACTGGCGCACCGTAGTCTAAATTCAGAGTTATGCCCAATTAAGTAGACTGGGAGATGACCACCACTGTATCTCAACTAGTATATAGACCATGGGACGTAAATTCGAAAGTTGCGGGGTTGGTCCCTGCCGGCAGCGTGTTCAATTTTCATCCGCTTTACTTTCTGCATATTTATATTATAAGTATTACAAATGATGTAGTCTATACTTTCCTTCGCATTGTTGTTTCTTGATTGTCATTATTCTTGTGTTAAAAAAATTAGCCCCTTAACGCTCCCTTTCTTTCCTTCATTCATTACCGTCGAGAAGCTTTGTCGATTCGTTCCCTGATATTTTTGAGATATCACTTAAAGCCTTTAGTACTATTTTTTTTGGAACCATCATGCTACTTGTTTTACTTCGGAATGCTGCGGGTGACGATAATGACACAGACTTATGGCGCTTTCATTTTCTTGCTGTCATTCAGCCCTGTTCCCAGCAAAACTGCAGAGGTACCACCGGCGGTGCTTTACCAGGCAGAGCTTGGACAGTGCATGGACCGGCCTTTAATGATTAAAGGCATACGTACCCGGCTTCCTCTAGGAAATGACGTCCCAGAATACCTGAAGCATCCAGAACCTTCAAGCTCGTCATGCTGCTCCGATGGCCCGAAATCGAAAGGCTTTCATCAGTGTCCTCGAAAATTTTAAAGATGACGACGTATTGTGTCTTTACGCCATGGCCCTCTTAATGTCAAATGTAACGAAGAGGATTTTAGCCGTTGCTTGACCTACTGCCGACTCTTTCACCATCCTTCAACGAACGTCTTGATACCCTAACTGTCATGCTGCTGCTGGTCTGTGCATCCGACTACTCTAAGTAACGCTTCACCAACACGGCGAAAAGGGCTGAAAGAGCGACACAACTTTTCCCTCTTCCATTCTAAGGCAAAGTTCTCGTTCCTGGAGCTCTCTGATCAACCACATTACCAACGACAGCGGGATTGGACACCATCAAAGTGCCCTCAGTGCTCCTATTTCAGTGAGACGGTGTGTAGGCCGTGGCCTTGTACGAATTCTGAAAACGCTTTTGGTCGGACGTAGAGTAGCTATACTGAACGTCGTAATAGCCTACGGAAGGAAGGACTCACGTGACTCTGGTGAGCTCCCAGCTTCTAACAAATATACTTGCAGACAACAGAAAGCAAGGATATTACTAGCGAGATTACTTTTGCGGACCACATAGTGTTTTAGTATGAGTGATCCGATCGGATAGTGTGCAGACAAGAAGGAGGAGGAGCGGGAATAAACATTTTAACGTGGCAGCGTTAACGACCTCGTTTCGCAGAAACTCCGGCGTTGGCGTATTTTGTTGTGAGCAAAAAATTATATTATGCGTGACCGAGAAATCGAGAATGATTCAAATAAAATGATAAAAAATCCTAGAGCAGAGTGGGGACCGAACTAGGGTTGTGTGGGTCCAAGTGGGGACCAAATCCAGGCCGTTTGCATGGCAAGCCGTTCTTCTGCTTTGGGAATCAGTGAAAGTAGTTTTCATGCTTCACAAACACACACGTTTGGTATACATGCTTCACAATGTAACATGAAATATTGCAGTAATAATGCATCGTACAAGCGTCCATTGCCAAAGGTGTCAGAATATACATCAGATTATCATAATGGCTCCATGGTTGAAAGCCGGCACCGTATATGTCAAAAGGTACACACACTGCTGCGCCCATTCCCTTAAGGCTACGTAACAAGTGCATAGCAATTTCAAAAAGGTTTCCTGTGCTAAGTGTTTGAAGTACGCACTAGGAAGAGGATGTCGCTATGACATTCAACTCCTAAAGGGGAAGCTTTCGGGTCTCCTAATTTTTAATCAAGGAGAACGCTGTGGTTTCCGTAAATAGAGCCACGGGAATCTCATTGCGTAGTTCCACTCACTCGAGGGACTTCCTACGCCTGGTTCAAGGTAGTCTGAGTGCTTCCCAGGTCCTGGAGTGGGTCCCACATCCTGGGGTGGGTCCTGGAGTGGGTCCTGGAGTGGGTACCATTTGTTGAGTGTGATGAGGGGCGACTTGCACTTCGGCTAGTCTTTGTCAGTTTTACAAGTGGTGTGGACGAACATTGGTGGGCCGCCGCACCAAAAGCAGCAGTGAGCGTATTGAGGTGGCCCCATTTCGCCAAGTGTGTTTTTGTTGGAATATTTGTTGTCCGTAGGCATTTTTCGTTCCTTCATTACCAGCGGGTAATTTAAGTTTTGTGTACGTGCCGCCATTGTCTGCATAGCGCGGATTTGGCTATTGATGCATAATATCTCCCACAATGACATATACTATTCTATATTGGAATTTATTGTTTCATTCCATGTTTCATGGAATCTATTTGTTTCATTTACCTAATCGAATACAGCCCAGCAGATATTCCGCCGAGTAATTCGTATTGTATTGATGCCAAATGATAAAATTACTGCCACATTTATCGCTGGTTGATCTATATATGTGGGGGTCAACGTTCAAGACCACCATATATGATTACGACAAAGCCTGTAGTGGAGGGTTCCGGAAATTTCGACCACAGGGTTCTTTAACGTGCACCCAAATCTGAGCACACGGGCCTAATGCATTTTCGCCCCCATTGAAAGTGCACCTACTGCAGCAGGGATTCGATCCCGTGACCTACGGGTCAGCAGCCGAGTACGTTAGGCAGTAGACCACTGCGGCGGGGCCAACATTTATCTCTAGTTGAAGTGCTGCTGCTAGCCATCGAACATATAACTAATCAAGGGCTACCATAGTGCAGCGAGAGAATATTGATTAAGTTGTTTAAAATAAAATAAATATACTGGCACGACAAAAGACAAAACACCTAAGGAACACACACGGATGGTGGTGAACACTGCAGGGGACCACTGATGGGTTATGTTGGTGCTCTCTGAAACGGACATTGAGCCACCTGCTCGTTTGTCTGAAAACTCCAGCTGTGCCAATGCTTCTGCGTGGGAGTGACGGTGAAGAAGGCGTCAACCATATTGGTGGTAAATACAGAGCTTTTAAGTGAGTGAACTATTGCTCCGACAATAGAAGGACTCAAATCCTAAGCAGTACTTACTCCACAAAGCTAGCCACAGGAGTCGTCGGTCACGAATTGTCTGATCTTCGGTGAAACGCGTCGCCTACTACATATAGGTGTGCGATCGCACATTGCTCTGCTATTCTTGGTATTCAAGTTACCTGAATATAAGTAAGTGCTTGAGTAGCGCCCTCTATCTCATGAAAAGTCTTAAAAATATCTTGAAGGTTCCTGTACATCCTGGAGTGACCTGCACCAAGTGATAACACACCTTTGGCGTGCTGAAAAGGTCGCGATAAAGAGGAGGCAAGCCCGCACAAGAATGCTTCACTCTGAAAAGGCATCGTCGCAAAGCTGGAAAAAAAAACTCTGCAAAGAAGCGCAAACTATAAGTGTTCCAAAGAGAAAGAGACATAAAGTAAAGAGGATGACAGGCAGGTTGAAAAAAAAGTTCGCTAGCGTTGCATGGTGGTCGTGAAAGCTTTATTCATTCACTGGAGATGTTCAGCTGAGAAGCTCCGAGTGCGCTACGCGCGGCGCACTAGCCGCGTATATATATATGCCTGGGTATATATATACCCAGGCATCAACGGAATATGTAGCGATCCAAAATCACAAGGGACCTCTATCAAATTTCACATTTTCATATCAGTAACGGCTAAACACCGAAGGGCCCAGAACCGACCCAAAGAGCATCAAATGACCGCGGCTCACCTTTGCGGACTGCATTTGTGTACGCTCAAGGTAGTTTTTCGAGTAAGCCCTCTCGAAAAAGCCCTCTAGTTTTTCGGATACCCCCTCTCGCTCGCTTCACAACGTCAATGCAGGTAGCGCCTGCTAGTGTACGCTCGCTCCCCTTCTCTCTCTTCTAAGCATCCCTCCCCACAGCGTGTACACCCCCATTGCGCATGCGCACCACCTCCTCTGCGCGTAACGCATTCGCCCAACACCACCGAGACTGGAAAGAATTACCTCTAGGAGGTGTTGGTTCGCCTCGCACTAGTGGCGACGCCAACGCCGGCAGCGTCTGCTAGTCTACGCTCACCAGCTCATTTGTCGCCTCTACGCATCTCTCCCCGCGACGTTCACGCCACTATTGTCCATGCGCGCTCTCTTCATCTCCTCTCCTACGTTCTCTCTCTCGTGCCCCGTAGCTCCGACACAGGTAGCGTATTATAGAGCATTTATGATTGAAAAAATCAAACACTCGAACTGTGCAACCATTCACTGGCCATCCCGTATAAATAATGAGTGCCGGTGGGAGATTTTACTGTGTTGTCGAACAAACTACAGCATATCCACGGGGTGAATGATGATGAGTGGGCCGCAGATTTTATCGGTACCCGTGGCTCTTCCGATAATTTCACCTTGTCGATCATCATGTAAACACAGCGAGCACGCGGTGCAGCCATTTTCCGAGCCCTTGCCACGGGTCCCGTTAATTCGGCAGGCGATCGCCGGGCTAATTCCAAGGGCCGAAGTATCGGCCCCCGAACTGCACCATGAAAGCGTGGACAATTTAGAAGGGGTCCTTTTTGGCGCGCCAGCGGACGCCGGCTGTGGCACAAAGAACAAGTCAGAGCCAAGAGTTGATAAACAAAACAAAATTATATTATCAATAATGGCGAAGAACACACTACACAAGTATGCACACCCCACAATAGTTGCATACAATATGTCACCAATCAAGCAACGTACTACACCGTACAATCAGCCACACTCGAAATAACGGACACAGACAACAATACGCACTACAATGCAGTCGCATGCATTTAACAACCAAGACACCTAAAGACTAAAGAAATGGAAAACCTATTCAGTCCAAAGTTCTTGGAACAAAAGTCTGGATGATACTCTTCCGAGAATCACTCACTCAAAGTCCAGCGTTCTTGTCGTTCCGCTGCCCCCGAAGTTTCTCTTCCAGGAAACCTCTGTCGTTCCGCTGTCCCCGAAGTTTCTCTTCCAGGAAACCTCACGTCTTCACTTGGCCGCTCTCTAAGCTTCAAACTTCTTCGCCGGAAACACGTCGGCTTCACGCTCGCAGCTGTTGCCACGCGTCTTCGCTCAATAGCAGTAGACACACGCTCTTGCCTGTAGCTCGAGCCTTCACCCCTCAGGTGGAAATCCTTCTTCTCCTGCTGTGTCACTACAGATAAAACCTTCGCCGAATACACGGCGGAATACCCTGCGCGCTCTGGCGCTAACTTCCGTCTTCTTCCGATCTCTCATCTCGGCTGCTCGATTAAATACCTTTCGCGCGAGATTTCAGAAAGTTCTCATCCTTTCATCGGCGCGATACGCAGCGAAGGCTGGGGAGAGGGCGAGACGGTTCAAAGGTCGTCCGCGACGGATGACGCAAGCCGGCATCTACACGCCCCTTTCCATCTAGAAAGTTCCAGCTCTTGCTCGGGCGCCGATGAGAGGATGTTCGTCGGCGAACCCACGCTTCCGAGGGAGAGAGTCACGCGCCCGGGGAGTCTTTGGGTGTTTGTTTTCTTTTTTTTATCGTTGACCTCGCGGCGTCACTCCGGCATTTCGTCGCGAGATTTTGGCGGCGCGCCCTTTTTGAGCGCTCGTTCTGTGACAGCCCTCCACTCCAGTGCCTTGTCATCGTCGCTCATACTCGAAGCACACAGACTGCCGGCGAAAGAGGAAGTGCGCAAAGAGTGGTTGGTTGGTTGGTTGGTTGGTTGGTTCATCGACACCTTGGCGCAACCCACCTAGGGGGATAGGCCATGAATGGGACGGTGCCTTGCTTTTTCAAATTATTTCATTTCTTGAAAAAGAGGGTTGGAATATTTAGGTAATATAGGTATTAATAAAAAGGTGTTAAATTTCTAAACAAAACCTTGAAAAGAAAACATGATAAACACACAAAAAAGAAAAAAAAACATTATACATAAAACAACTGTACTTACTTATTTTTACCATTCCATTCTTTTAGATTCTCGTAAGAAATTTGTAACAGCGGTAAAAACGCTCCTGTGGCTGAATTCAAATGCGACTGCACCAAATGAAAGGATCACCGGACGTGTCAAGCTTAAGCCCAACTTTCGTATGCGTTCTTCTAGTAGATTTTTACTTTGAGTTTTGAATTTTCGGCATGACAAAAAGAAGTGCTTCAACGATTCCCTCTCATTACAATAAAGGCACAAAGGCGACAGTGCCAGACCCGACCTGTGAAGGTAAAAGTTCAATGAGAGGACTCGACAACGCAGCCTGGTAATCACTATTTCTTCCTTTCTTGATCAACACCACTTGTTCTTCCAAGGGAGTTTTAGCTGTGTGTAGTCTGATACAAACAAAGGCGATATTTCAAAGTTATTGGCCGTTGTACGTTTATCAAAGCTTGCTGCTGTGATATATTCCGAAGTAGAAAAAATAGGTAAAACAGGACAATCAAGGGAAGATACAGCTAGCGCATCTGCATGCTCATTTAGAGCTAAACCTCAATGACCTGGTACCCAAACTAGTCGTACGAGTCGCACATGTGTAGGAATGAGCGAGTAGAAAGTTTCTAAGGTACGCGAAAAAGTTGGTGAGCTTTAAGGCAGTACAGACCGAGAGACAGTCTGTTAGAACAATCACCGCTGACAGATCTTGCGGCACTTTACGCAATGCTAAAACTATTGCCAGTAGTTCAGCTTGGTAAATAGGTGTAAATTCGGGTAATCGAGTTGAGAAAGCCCAATCTAGAGAGGATGATACGATTTTTACGCCAGCCTTCTCTTCATAAACAGAGCAGTCAACCACTATCACAACGGATATTTGTAGATTGGCCAAATGATCTTCCAGAATGCCTTTTAAATACTGATATGGTAAATTATTTTGCAGTCTTGGGATATATATCGGCAAATTCTATCCTAATTGCATCTACAGTGTTGAGCACAAGTGTTTCCCAAAGGTTAACTTTTAAGGGCTCCAAAAGTTTCTGAGTAATTATTACTTGAGGACACTGTAATTTAGGCCATTGGTGGTTGAAGAATGAGGTCTGCTGGTTAATGAACACATGCTGTGACCTCCGCTTAGGTGAAACATAGATTTTAAGGAATGTACGTACTGTTAGAATATGAAATCTTTTGATAAAAGAAGTACAGACCGAGAGACAGTCTGTTAGAACAATCACCGCTGACAGATCTTGCAGCACTTTACGCAATGCTATAACTATTGCCAGTAGTTCAGCTTGGTAAATAGGTGTAAATTCTGGTAATCGAGTTGAGAAAGCCCAATCTAGAGAGGATGATACGATTTCTACGCCAGCCTTCTCTTCATAAACAGAACAGTCAATCGCTATCACAACGGATATTTCTAGATTGGCCAAATGATCTTCCAAAATGCCATTTAAATACTGATATGGTTAATTATTTTGCATTCTTGGGATATATATCGGCAAATTCTATCCTAATTGCATCTACAGTGTTGAGCAGAAGTGTTTCCCAAAGGTCAACTTTTAAGGGCTCCAAAAGTTTCTGAGTAATTATTACTTGAGGACACCGTAATTTAGGCCATTGGTGGTTGACGAATGAGGTCTGCTGGTTAATGAACACATACTGTGACCTCCGCCTAGGTGAGGCATAGATTTTAAGGAATGCACGTACTGTTAGAATATGAAATCTTTTGATAAAAGAAGGCAGGCGAGATTCTTCGTATAGAATATTGTTGGCAACATATTTAGGTAGCCCTAGGCATAAGTGTAAAGATTCGCGTTCTAGCAGAATCAGTGGTCGAAATTTGCAGCCGGAACGCCAGAAAACAAAACACAGCCGAATTCTAATATCGGTCGAATGTCGAATAATAATGGTCGAATAATATCGGTCAATATATCATAACGAGCACGTCTCTACGCAAACCGGCACGATAATTACTGAGCCTGCGCAGAATTCCTACGGCACGTGCTCCTTTAGCAGCCATGTTTTCTATGTGGGGACTCCAGTTAAGTGTTTCGGTGTAGATTACCCCCAAGTATCTAACTGACTCGACCGAGGTATGGCGTCTTGTCGTTACATATGTGAAATTCTCACCGGGGCATTTTGTGCAAAAACTATGATTGTACTCTTGTTTGTATTGAGGCATAGGTTGATATCCTCCAGCCACGTTTCCAGGCTATTCATGTATGTCTGCACAATCAGGTACAGTGTGGGAATGTCCGCCGGCGCAGCAAAAAAATGCAATATCATCGGCATACTCATAGACCTGTACATCTTGTATGGGAATGGTACATAGTAGTGCATTAAATAATAAGGGCGGTAGTACTGACCCTTGCGGTACACCTCTCGTTTGCCTGTATATTGAAGAGTTGACACCAGATTGCGAGCAGTAAAATTCTCAATCACTTAAGAAAGTATGGATCCAGGCCACAAAGTATTGAGGCAGTCTTAAATTTTGAAGTGAATCTAGCAGTTTCACATGCTCCATGCTATCATAGGCCTTTGTGATATCTAAGGTTACCAAAGTGGAGTATTGTTTCCGATATCGAGCAAGTTCTATTCTGCTTTCGAGATCCACGTGCGCACACCAAATGAAGCAACCACACCTTATTCCAATTTGACATGGGCTCAGTGTCAGTTTTTCTGACATCTACCGATCTATTCGTCTATATAAAATTCTTTCAACGAGTTTTGCTAGGTTCGATGTAAGTGAAATGGGCCTGATATTTTGTAAGGTAAACCCATTGCCTTGCTTTTAATTAATGGATTTACTTTTGTCATTTTCTAATCAGGTGGCATCCAAGAGCTTGTAAGTGAGTGAATAATAATTTCGAGTAGGCCAAGTGGATATATTTTATGTACCGATTTTATCACCGACGTCGTCATGCCATCAGGACCAGGAGCAGAATGGGGTAGTGTTCTGACTACGTTTGCTAATTCCGCAGGTGTAACATCTTCAAAATCCTCAGCCCTATGGGGGGACTAGACTTGGCATGAGGGAAGTGTCGTAAAGCGACTTTCTAGGCCCTGAGCTATATCTTCCAGAAGGGCCTTCAGTTCAACTGGTGATGATGCTACAGATTCTATATTTTGTGTACCGGAAGAACTTTCTTAGTCCTCAGAAAACGAAAAAGTGTTTTTCTATTGACCGGCTTTGACAAGAACTCACATCGGTCGTTGTTAAATTTGTACTTCGCATTAGCGATGGTTCTCTTAAAATAGTGCATTTTTACGAAGGCATTTGACGCATGAACGCATTTTAACGCAGTAGCGAGCGCCGTCTTTTATCACACGAGAGCACGCAGTGAGCTCAGCAGCGCCATCTTGTATTCAATTCATCTTGGATGGATAGATGGATTGATGTGGCTGTCCCCTTTAAATCAGGTGGCGGCTAACGCCACCCAGCCGTAATGTTAGTGAACTAACAACTAGATTTACCTGTTTTTTTTTTTAAATAGTGAAGTTGAGGACTGGTACTTTGCTGTGAATGGTTTAATTCTCACTCGTTCTTCGGATTTAGCCACCAATCAGATAACCTCATTCTAGTTAATTCTACCCGCTCAATTATTATTTTTCCCTCCCTCTCCCTAAACCCTAGTGCTTTGGAAAATTCTGCGCCATCATTCTGAACTATAGCGTGAAGCCCTTCACAGAACATCATCAACTGTTCAGCAGTTTCCTCCTACTCTCCGCATGCACTGCATACCGTGTCTACCCCTTCGTATTTGGTCTGATATGTCGTGGTTCGCAATACTCCTGCCCTGGCCTCAAACAGTAGAGAACTACGCTGAGGATTATCATAGATCCTTTCCTTGGATATTCATTGCTTGAAATTTCAATAGATCTCTAGTGCGGAATTTTTAACCATGTCAATTCTTTTGTTCTTTTTTTTGTTGGGCCCCCTGCTGTTTTCTAAGTATTTGCCCGTCAATTTTATGGTTCGCTTTCTCCATTTTGTATCGACATTTTTTATGTACAAGTAGCTGAAAACCTTTCTAGCCCAACGCTCATCCCCCATGTCTCTCAATCGCTTCTCAAATTTTATCTTGCTGCTAGCTTCCCTGCCCTCACATGATGTCCATCCTATATAAACTTGTATGGTCACTCAGTTGGTTTATTCCCGTGAGCTTCAAAAGCAAGCCTACCTATGCTACGTTGCTTAATTTCTAATCTTGCTTGAACTTCTGATCTCATCACCTATGACGTGCCAGCGCTGTCTAGTGATCTCTCATCACACTATGCGCCCCCATGGATGGATGGATGGATGTATATGGCTGTACCGTTTAGATCGGGTGGTGGCTAGCGCCACCAAGCCGTAATACTTAATGAACACAAAACTATATTTATTTTTTCCCTTAAAAAGTGAGTTTGATGATTCGTACTTTGCAGTGAAGAGTTTAACTTTCAATCGTGCCTTGACTTTAGCCACCAATCAGATAACCTCCTTCTAGTTAAGTCTACTTGCTTAAAGGCTATTTTGCCCTCCCGGTACCTAAACCCCAGTGCTTTGAAAAACTCTGCGCCATCATTCTGAACTATAAGGTGAAGCCCTTTACAGAACATTATCAAGTGTTCGGCACTTTCTTCTTTCTCTCCACACGCACTGCATACTGTGTCTACCCCTTCGCAATTGGCCCTATATGTCTTGGTTCGCAGTACTCCCGTCCTTGCCTCAAACAGTAGAGAACTACCCCGAGTATTATCATACATCCTTTCCTTGGCAATTTCCTGCTTAAAAGTTCGATAGATCTCTAGAGCGGACTTCTTAATCATGCCCATTTTCCACTAGTCAGTCTCCGTTTCCTTCACTTTCTTCTTAACCGATAGTTCTTTTTAGTTTAGCCATTTGCTGTTTTCTAAGTATTTACCAGTCAACTTACTGGTTCGCTTCCTCCATTTCGTATCGACATTCTTCATGTACAAGTAGCTGAAAACCTTCCTAGCCCAACGCTCCTCCCCCATTTCTCTCGGTCGCTTCTCAAATTTTATCTTGCTGCTAGCTTCCCTGCCCTCAAAAGATGTCCATCCCATATCACCTTGCACTCCCTGATTTGGTGTATTCCCGTGAGCTCCTAAAGCAAGCCTACCTATTCCACGTTGCCTAATTTCTAATCTTGCTTGAACTTCTGATCTCATGCACAAGACCGCATTGCCGAACGTCAGCCCAGGAACCATGACCCCTTTCCATATTCCTCTCACAACATCATACCTATTGTAATTCCACAGTGCCCTATTTTTCATCACTGCTGCATTCCTGTTACCTTTAGTCGTCACGTATATTTCGTGTTCCCTCAGGTACTCGGTCCCATTGCTTATCCATACGCCCAGATATTTGTATTTATCTGTTATCTCTAGCGTGACCTCTTGTATCCTAAACTCACTACCTTCGTTGTCATTGAAACTCATGACTGCTGATTTTTCCTTACTGAATCTAAAATCTAACCTATCTCCCTCATTACCGCAGATGTCCATCAATCTCGGCAAATCTTCCTTGTTGTTGGCCATTAGCACTATATCATCTGCGTACATTAATGCTGGTAGTGCCTGATCAATAAGTTTTCCTTGTTTGACTAAAGAGAGGTTGAATCCCAGCCCACTTCCTTCTAAATTTGCCTCTAATCCTTGTAGGTACATCAATAATAGAAAGGGTGACAGGGGGCACCCCTGCCTAAGCCCCCGTTTTGCCTCTGCAGGCTTGGATACCTGTTTTTCTCGCTTTATAACCACCTTGTTACCTTTACAGATACCCTTTAAAAGATTAGTGACTACATGTTCCACGCCTAGTGTGTCCAGTATTCCCCACAATTCCTCTTGAACCACGCTATCGTACGCTCCCTTGATATCCAAGTATGCTAGCCACAGGGGCCTGTGTTCCTTTTCTGCTATTTCGATGCACTGCGTGAGTGAGAACAGATTGTCTTCCAACCTCCTGTGTTTCCGAAACCCATTCTGCAGTTCCCCCAGCACCCGCTCATCTTCTATCCATGCCTGCAGTCTTTCCTTTATAATCTGCATCGCCAGCCTGTAGACCACTAATGTCACTGTTATAGGACGGTAGTTGTTTATGTCAGCTTTGTCCCCCTTTCCTTTATAGATCATGCTCATCCTGCTAAGTTTCCATCCATCCGGAACTTCACCATCGATTAGTATTTTGCTCACTGCCTCTCTCAAGGCCTGCTTAGACTTCAGACCTAATGTCTTTATCAGCCTAATTGGAATGTCATCTGGGCCTGTTGATGTACTACTTGGAACCCTTTTCTCAGCCCTTTCCCACTCTCCTTGTGAAAATGAAGCCATTGCACCACTTGATTCGTCCTTGTCTATTGTGGTGCATAAAGTACTTCTTTGTTGAAATTTTTCTGTCACCCTTGTTCTTATATATTCAATAGCTTCGTCCCCTTCTAGCCTGGCACCTTGGGCTGTAGTTATAAAACTCTGCTCTAGACTCGTCTCATTTCTTAGGGAGTTTAGATGGTTCCAAAATTTCGCAGCTGCCTTTCTATTTTTTTAGGTACTTCTGCCAGCCACTGAGCTCCCTCTCTTCTAATCTTTTCATTGATCAGAAGGGTCAGCCCTTCTACAGCTTAGAAAGGTTTCCCATTTTCTTTCAACATCATCTGTCGGTTCACCCCGCTGCTTAGCATGTCCGTGTTTCCTAGAGGCTTCCTGACGTTTTGCAATGGCTTTCTTAACTTCCTCATCCCACCAACTTTTGGGTTTGTAGACCCAAAAGTTGGTGGCATGACGCTGCCACGCCCATGCAGCCCATGCATGACGCTGCCACGCCGTCTACTGAACACTTCGAGAACTAGAGGTGGCTACGAGAACAGTGAACTTGTCTATACGCCTTCAGGAGCTTCCCCCGAGTGAAATTTGGCAGCGTGCGCGCTAGCCAAAAGTAGACTGCAGGTATCTGTGTGCAATCACACTCATCGGTCTCTCATTGCCCAATTGCAGCATTCGGCATGTTCTAGTGGCAAACACTAGTCTATCAGTATGTGCTTTGCGCTTCCCCAGGTTTCTTTCATGCGCAACACTGTGATGAACGCTGGCGTAAACGCTGCCAGCAGTGTAAATGTTAGCGCCCGCTGCTTCGCAACTATACAAGGTTGCTCTTAGCGGTAGACGGTGTAATCTTTTGTTCTTTTTTTGTCGGAAATGAGTTGACCTGTTTCTAAGAGGACAAGGGAGACTTTTGTACTACGCTAAGCAAAGGCACGCCACTCGTTGCCTGCAGAGATGGAGACGGCAAATATTTCGTCAGATACAAAGAATGACCCATGTGGTGAAGCGTCTGTCTAAATGGCGGCTTATTTGAGAAGCTGCTTTCGCTCAAGATCAGTCATATCAATAACACTATCATCAATACAGCTACCACGTCTGGAATGTTTTCTTGTTTTCGTGATTCCCCGCGGTTCATTAGTAGTTCGATAGTATCCTGCGCCCAATAAACTTCTCTATGGAGCATTAGTATCCCCGGAATCAAGCAAGTGTTCTAGGATTTGTATTCGGTTAAATGTATTGCAGTATGTGTATTACAGAATACTCTTTTCATTTTTTTGCAAACGTATGTCGAAATATCTCGCTACGTCTAATAAAATGTATTTCAGCAACTAAATTTTAGGCTTCTAGTGCTCCCATTTCAATATTTACGTTCTGGACTAGTCTTTCAAGTATCCCTGCCTCACCCCGACACGTGGTTGCGTACGAAACGCCCTCATAAAATGTTGATTATGTTCAGACACTTGAAGATATCATGCCCCAAGAATCGCCATTATTTCTTTTAGAATGCCGAAGCAGTCGCTACGTGGTTGCAACAAATATATCGGCTCAAACGCATAAGCGGTAAATGGCACGGAATTGATCACCGCCGAGCAAGAAAAGTATCACGGTAGGTCACCAACAGATGGTTGGTGTTATATCGGTGTAGAAAGAAGTTCCGTGCTTTTGTCACCTGGGTGTTCGCTTTATAGGGAATGCATGTTTCACCATAAACGATTACATTGACTTCTTGCTCTTGCAAGACAACTGCTTCTTGATTGCTTGCCTTCGTCAATATAAACAGGAGCTTATCCAATACAATGCACACTTATTACGAAGGTAGCGTTATTTATGGTGCAAATAATAACGTCCGCATATCGATAACGATGAATTCAATTACGTTTCAGTCTCATTGACCTTCGCTGTCAACGGTAGCTTGTTGACCCTATCACTTTAAATTTGACGGCCACCCTCGGCAGAGCCGTAGCTCGTCAAACTGCTCTTCTGCATCAATGAAAGCCGGCTGTGTGGTGGAGCACGGCAGCATAAGGCAGGCTGGGACGGCAGAGACGCGGTAGGCGCAGAAGTGTCATTCGCGAACTCATGCCACCGCCAGGAGTCGCTCGCTGGTAGTGTTCTTCTTGGGGACGATGCTGCTTGGAGGCTTGGAAGATGCCAGGGCCTTCCACGTCATCTTGACAGCGAGGCCTGCGAGACCAGCGGTATGATAGAAAGCCGGTGTCTTCAATGAGGAGCAGTGTCCGATCCAGATCTGTTTTTGTCCCGCCAGCGCAGCCGCCTTTTTTCTGACTGGTAGCAATGGTATCCGCCGTGGCTGTCCGCTAAAAAAAAGAGCAAAACGTTAACATCACTTTAACGGTACTGCATTGATTATTAAGGAACTAAAGGTGACGGCGTGAGATCGAGCTGGTTGGTAATTCATTTCAAGAATCAGGGCACTAGCCAAAAAATGCTACCTCAACACTGTGACCATCAGCAACACCACAATAAGGGAACAGGAACACACGCTTGTCCTTCAACCCTTCTTCTTTGCCCGTGTTCCGATGCAGCACTGTTTTATTGCGATACCGATTATATGTAGAATACAGACGCATTTATTTCTGTCGTCGCTACCACCGCGCTGTCACCGTCACGTTGTTCATTGAATTTTGAATTGATTGATTGATTTGTGGGGTTTAACGTTCCAAAACCACCATTTGATTATGAGAGACGCCGTAGTGGAGGGCTCCGGAAATTTCGACCACCTGCGTTTCTTTAACGTGCACCCAAATCTGAGTACACAGGGCTACAACATTTCCGCCTCCATCGGAAATGCAGCCGCCGCAGCCTGGAATCGAACCCGCGACCTGCGGGTCAGCAGCCGAGTACCTTAGCCACTAGACCACCGCGGCGGGGCAAGCAACAAACCCTAACATGAAAATCATGACTTGCGTGTCATGTAACAACATGACTACATGCCACGCTCATGATGTGTCACGGCTGATTTGCTAGCATGACATATATACCTAATTTGGTATTAGGGAACATATCTACCAATTACATATATACCTAATTATATATATCTAATTTTGAATCGATAACAACCTTTATGAATAGTGATTTTCATTGTTTCTGAGGTTTACCAGCCCATAATCACAACATCATTAGAGGGACGCTGCACTGGAGGGCTCTGGAAATTTCAACGCCCTGGGGTTCTTCAAGGTGCACCTTAACCTACATGGGCCTCTACCATTTCGCCTCCATCGAAATGTTATGGCCGCGGCAGAGATCAAACCCTCATAACTTGATTGGCTGTGCAGCCGAGCTCCGTAACCACTTCGTCATCGCGGTGGCCAACATAGGCTTTTCAAAGCTCTCAATCAAAATCATCGCAATAGTTACCCACTCTAGGCATCGCCTGGGCAAAAGCGGGGAAACGGATCTGTCACCAGTTTGTTTATCTGAGGTGCTGCACGAGCGGCGAAGTCTAAGTCGGTCAGACTGGATGCGTCAACATTAAGTTTAAGAAAGCATGCCAATCCTTCGACAGTAAGAGTGTTGTCCCGATCTCTCAGCAATATGGTAAAACGGCGTGGTGTTCGCTGAGGCATATATTTTAAGAGAACAATATTTACACAAGACCACCTACGATGTCGCAATCTGGAGATGACATTGGGTTCGCAAACGCTTATAGTCACGTGTGAGCTTTATCATCCGTATGTTGTAAGATATAATGACTTGGTAGCCTACAAAAATGATAAAGCACAAGTAGCAATTATTCAGGAATAAATATTCTATAGATATAATGTGCTTCCATGTAAAATTGAAAAAAAGAACAGCTTGTATTCGTATTGCGATGGTGGTTGTACGTGCACGGTGTTTAAATCTTCAAGACCACGAACTATCTACGCACTTTGTAATTTTATAAAATGAGATCACAGTTGCTCGTGATTTAATCATTTTTGGAGTTTAACGCACCGAAACCATGATATGGTAACAGGAAATGCTGTAGTAAAGGGATACGGAAATTTGGACCACATCGGGTTGTGCAGGGTGCACCTAAATCAAAGTACACAATGCATTTACGCCTCCATCGAGAATATGGCCGCTGTGGTCGGGATTCTATACCGGGATCTGCGGGTCAGCAGTTGAGTGCCATACCCACTAGATTACTGCGGCTGCTGTTGCTTGTGCTTTCCACGAACTATATCCTCAACGGCCACTACAGACGAGGAAATGCAGGAAAAGATCGACGCTCGAAGAGATTAATGCTCTTGAAAAAGGGAAGCCGCTACAGCCAACGCTTCGGCGAGTGTTCTAGATGTGAAGCAGCTCTTTGACTAGCCTGTGTAACGCTGTCTCTTCATACACCCCCTACGCATGCTCACGTTTCACGTCTCGTACACGCCCAGGAAGGCACCCGCAAAACTCTCGCTCCCCTTCCCTCTCTAGCCTAGCAAGGACGATGCAGGCAGCTTCTGCTAGTAAAATGCGACTGCTCGCTCTGCACAACCGTTCACTGGCCACCTCTTATATGTAGGCACTGGATCGCGCGTTCGGAATTCAGTCATGAGCGTCTTTACTTGGCATTCGCTTGATTAGCGCGAGCGTCAACGCCGCCGCCAGTGTAAGCGTTAGCGCCTGCTGCTTCGCATCTACACATGGCTCCCTTTAGCGGAAGATAGTTAAAGTTTTTTTATTCACTACGCAAATTGAAAAAGAGAAGACAGCTTGTCGATGCTTCTATTGGCTTCTGCATCACGCGCTGCTCTAATAACATTCGTTTCCAGTACAGTGTGATCAGGTAAGTGTCGCTCTGATATAATCTTCCAGAATGCGTGGCGCTGGCAATGAGGGCCTTGAAAACTAGACAAAAATTTGAAATACCTCCACCGTGGTTCTGCTTCCCACCTCTAAACAGGCTGTGCGCGTTGTGGCCTTCACCATTGGGCAGCCTCGGAACTCCGAGATGGGGACCATGGTGCTCGCCATGGCGTTGACGTCGCGTTACACTCAGCAAGTGAGCACACCGCTGGCGAAGACAGTCGCACCAGTGGTAGGAAAAGCCTAATGAAGATGAAAATTATGATGATGATGATGATTGTATGCCTATGGTATTTACCTACAAAGGGGGATTGGCCAAGAAGCAGGCGCAGGAGGTATGAGGAAAAGACCTATGAAGCTTTAAAATCTGCAAATTTAGAAATAAAATGAAACATCGAATGAATGGAATGAAGAAAGCGGTCAGACTATCTTTTATAGGGCTGAAATTTGCTCGAGTGTCGCTTGCTAACTTGCTGGCTCCTGAATATGCTTGCTTCTAAAACATGAGTTATTTTTTTACATGTGCACCTGAACTTAAATACATGAGTGCTCCTTGAAATTTGGCCCCGTCGGAACGCTTTCATCATAACCGAGAATCTAAGTCGCGCCACTGGGCTTGGCCCACCAATTTTTTTGACTCCCTAGATCAGTTGTTCAGTATCTACTAATTAGGCAACGTGACAGATCAATGTTTCAATTACTGATTACGATACTGCACGGACAATGATCGTGGCTAAATGAGTTTCAGCAGACGAGCTTTAAATGGTGATTTTCCGAAACACAGCTGTTTCACTTTTGTTCTTATCTATTTCATTTTAATATTGTACGCTGTTACTTTTTGCCAGTCTGCAGGCACTATCTTTACGACATATAAAAAGACTTGAAACAGATGTGCCTCGTTGCCCGAACGCAATGTCCGAATAACTGAAAAAGTAAAAACTGTGAGCGCTGAATTTGTGGCAAGCTCCTTGTGCTCATTTTATTCGCCAAAAGAAAGCGAACAAGAGTGTGTCCGCAAGTTTTTGAACTGGCAGTGACTATCAGGGACTAAATCAGCGAGTGTACTTGAAACTACATAATTTAACCAAACGTCCACAGACAGAATGAGAGAAGGCCGATCAACCTGGATTCTTTCACTTGCGACTCTTGCTACCGTCTGGTGAGTATAGGCAAAATAAGTAATAAGACGACTGGAATGTACGAAAGAGTTTAAAACAAATTTGTGGTGCTGCAAGCATCCCGGCAATATACTTTTCGTGATTTCTAAACAACTTTCCTTGTATAAGTTATGTGATTTCTAAAAAAAATGGGCACCCCGTAAAAAGTGACGGCCTACAACTTTCTCCTATCAACTACTCTAGAGTCAATTATTTTAAAGTAATTTAAACTTTGTTGCTAATTAGTCACTTCATTATACTTTAGGCTCCAACCTCAATGTAGATCTCATATTATACTTTAAGCTCCAACCTCAATGTAGATCTCATGTACGAGAACGACAGCAGCCTTACTGTTGTAGTATTTTTAACCAAAACCTCTAAAAGCACCTTGAATGTAAAGCCCTTTTTGCAAACAAGTTTCATCCTTATCGCTAATTTGCATTGTTCTTTCATCATCTTCAATTCGCGTTACCAACATTATAATTATAAGGAGGCCCAAGGATAACCTCAGCTATTCTTATGACTGTGCTTGTAAATGCTAGTCACAGTCATTTAAAAAACACAATACACAAAGCTGGCTTGCGAAACTAGAAATAAGGATAAGACCTGTTATAAATGCGAGTCTGCAGCTTATACCATTAAAAGCGAAACTGATGATGTTTTAAAATTCAATAAAATCTCGGTTTTTCACTAAAAAAGGGCTATTTCCGTTGAAATATGAGAACTGTCTCATCTCGAGAATTTAGTCTGAAAACAATCCGATTCTCAGCCAATTTCCCAGCGTGAGAGTGTGTGTCACTGTCAAAGTTCCACTCTACTCAACTTCTTTCCAATCCGGCAGGGATGAAATTGTCCTAACTCGCTCCAAAACTTCTTTATTTTTTTGTTTAGGTGCTTCACCTCTCTTTGAGGGACAGCAATTTTATCTTAAAATGAAATTGACGCACTTCTATAAAATTGGCATTGGAGTTATAGAATCGCCGTTCCATATCTGCTGAACGCAAAAGCAAATTCCGGCGTTCGCAAAATTTAACTGAAATGTCAATTTGGGCAAAATAATCATGGCAGTGGTCGCACTGTGGCGTCATATTCGGTATGCCGTGCCGTCTGCAACAGCGACGCTTTTGGAGTGTGGCCTCCGCGATCATCTACGGCAACGCACCCAAGAGGAGTTGGTCACGGAGTCCATGGTTGAGTATTCGAGACTCTTACTCGCATTGCGCTCCACTGCTTGTCATTACGGCTGATATTGTAATGTATCTCTCTATACTCTCTATACTTACTTAAGCCTGAGGTACACAAACAGCGCTCTGGCACTTAAATCAGTGAGTCGTGGGAACCTCCTCTCAAAGTGAAACGTGGTTCCGCAGACGAATCTTAGGATCCTGTTGTTTTCATAGATTAATGTCCACGCCCAAACTTTCGGTACGCTCAAGTGGGTGAACACGAACTCTTCTTTCACGTATTGTATTCCTCTTGTTGAAACTATTGAGGAAATCATTACGCCTTCGTCAAAAATAGTGCCTGTCCTTGTTAACTACGAAGCTTTACGGCCGTGGCGGTCGCAGCTGAAAGGGTAGATGCCCGTTTACTGTGTGGTGTCAGTGCACGGTGAAAACACGATATATTATTATTATTATTATTAATATTATTATTATTATTATTATCAAGCTTTATGGAAATCGAGTATGACCCCACCTTTCCATCAGTTTTCCATGACACAATAAGCCGCCATTACAGAATACTGAAACCGCTGCCTACTTTAAAGATTTATCTTCCGCATGTACTTACATTCCCTCATAATAACGTAGGCTTTTTCAACGGTTGAAAGAAAATCTCAAAACGTAGAAATGTTGTAGTAATTTCTATTCGGAAGAAGATAGAGCTGTTACTAGAGAATAAAATGTTTTTCTGCAAAGAAAACTCACTTCGATTTCAACGGCAGCAGTAGATGTAGTAAGCGGAGTGGAAAATATATCTCAAGCTGTTCTTTTTCTTTCTCTTCGTTTCAGTGTAGGAGCTAAACCCCAAAACGTTACGCCAAGAGTAAACTACGACTTCACACGATACACAGCCAGGCCCATCAACAAAGAATATTGCAGGAGCTTTGTAAGCTTATTGGCTTCGACATTGCGTCTTCTTGCACAAAAATTATGGCATCATGCTTCTAAGCTTTGTGAAGTATAAATTACGCTATTTCGCGTGCTCAACTGAACAGTGTCACGAAACGCGGCGTCCTGAGGGACTAATGATCAGTATTAATGCCCTGTATATTTTTTTATTTGAACATAAATCAAAACAGATAGACTTTTTACATGATCTGAAATCCCGATGTACTCCTACCAGGAGATGTAGACTACAATAACATCCGTAGAAAATTGCCATAGGGCCCTGAATTAAACAGTTCTTAGAATTCCCGGCACATTAAACAATTACGAAACTGATCCGACCGGGTGAAGGCATTGAACAGGCATTGCGTCTCTTAGATAATGAAGGCGGAAGGAAGGTGGTCTCCCTTCCCTGTGCACAAGCCTGTGCATGTGGGGATGTGCAAATTGTATTTCAAACGACTTTTGAATTCATCTATAGTGCGACCGAATGTTGCAGACTCAATAAAATTAACCCTTGGAATACGTTGATTTACGCGTAAATTCGAAATGTGCGAGACTTTATTTGTTTTGGTTTTTTCATTCACAGGTTTGCGAATTCGATATATGCCCGGGTGGCCGCGTTTGTCCCACAGGATTCAAAAGAATTTTCACCTTTGACTTTCTTCACTGTGAGCTGGCGTGAATGTATGCGTGTGCACTAATCAGTTGAGGTGTCGGCGACAATTGGCGTTTGTCCTTGATTTAATAAGGCATCGGTTATGATATCATTCAGAGATGGCCACAATTGTCAATAAAAATTACCGATGACCATCGTTCTTGCTGGCAGTTATCAGTGTACAGTGACTAATTTTTGTGCCTCGAGCCTTTCCTTTGCTGGACATAAGTTCACCAATAAAGCATTTCATCTGGAACCAGTTGGGCCTGATCTTGTACTGTCACTACTCTTTGACTATATTTAGCATTTCGTTTTAAATTTACACACCAGAAAACCTTGTACATTATGCTGTGAAAATTTGAACAGTGAAACAGTGTCCTGCTAGTTGATGGTGTTTCTTATCGACGCTGAAGAACCGGTTATATATCGGGTATTTCAAGTAATGCATCCGAAATCCTAAAAAAAATGTGATGTTTGTTCTATGTCTTCACGATCAACTCTTTCGTAGCTGCAGACATCTTCAGAGAGCAAAAGACTTCGTTTTGGGGCAGTAGTTTAAATCGTTCAGTTACTTGACATCTTAATTAGAGAAGTAAGCGGTTATGTCGAATGGAAGAATAGAAGTTTTTCATGCGCCTAACCCATAGTTGCACCGCCTGCTAAAACACTCTTAAAGTGTCCACAATTGCTATCGCGAAAAAACCTCGCTGACTTTCTCACGGTGTACTGCACACATAGACGTATAACGCAATCAAGACAAGGTTAGTCATTTTTTGTGTGTGATAGATTACAGCAATAAACTATAAGAAGCAGCTTGTGAATTTTGCGTCTGTGTTCCGCGAAGAATTCACGCGCTGGACATTGGGCACAACCCAAAGCCATTGTGTTTTTGTGCTCGATTGGCTTTGCGTAATCACAGCGGCGCTGCGAACCACCTTATGGTACCCTCGTATGACGCTCAAGTCATCGAACGCATGTTCTACGCTATGTTCCAAAGAAAAAAAAGTGAATTTTTAAGAAAGGCTCTTACGCGTGTGGGTGTCTTTGTGGGTGCGTGCATGTGTGCTTGCGCGTGGTGTGTGTGGGCTTGTGCGTGTGACACAATCAAGTCAATATATTATAAATTCCCGCCAACCAAAGCTCTAAAGGACGTCAGTTGTGGTATTTCGTATTGTGTTTTAATAGTGACGTAAACAGAAAATGAATCACTCTGGACAAGAAATTATCATTTCTGTCGGTGGTATCCAATCCACAACCACCGCATTACACGTCGGATCTCCTACCTATGAGCTAGGATGAATGATGTTTTCTTGTCGACCTCTTGGGGTATTTTTGTATATGTAATGAGTTTAATGACAGTGAGTGTAAGCCAGCGCCCAACGTAGCCCAGCCTTCTTGCCAGATGACGTCACGTGACCCCCGAGTCTAGTTTATTTTGCAAGATATATAAGCACATAAATATCAATAACAAATATCTATAACCTTTAAAACGTGGTCACGTGTAAGCATATAGGCGAAATATTAATAGTTCAGACGACACACATAACCTTAGATTTTCTGACATTTCCTTTCGTAAAACCTATTTTTCGCCAGTTGAATGCAGCTACAATGTTAACTTAACCATAATAAACTCAATGCATCAGTTAGTAGTTTCAATAGAATTGACAGTCTTGTTCTCAGTCACGGAGTAATTCTGAAAAAGCCGCGTTAAAAAGTTGGTATAAAACGTAAAACGACGAAGCCTTATAAAAACTCGAAGCCACGGACTGAAAGGACTTACTGAGGTTATCATAACATCGCCTGAACTTGGAGTGGGAATTCTGACAGAAAATGAACAGTCCAGCTCCCTTTCATTATATGTCTTTGTTTTGGTCAAGTTCACACCATAACCCTCCTTGTACTGAAAAAGTTAGAAAGTGGCGTAACCCTTCATGGCTGCCAGCATGAGAATTTCGCTGGCACCTTGTTTTTCAACTAGCATGCGCAGAAACTTGGCACTTCGTGTTCGCGGGAGTGCTACGCGTTGCGTTGGCGTGCCTCGATGTGCGTCAGCCTCCAAGAAGGGTAGGTAAGGGGATTCATGAGCATGTATCAGCTGACATGACAGAAAAGCTTGAAAAAGAAATAATAGCATTTATGCTGAGTTGTCATTTCGATTGCGAATGATAAGAAATTTCACTACAACATGCGCAAAAATAAAGTTCAAGGTAGCCAGCAAGTAGCCATTCTGCCAATTTAAAATTTCATCGTCAAATATTCTCGTAGACTAGCCAACAACCGCCATACTTTAAAGAGTATCCTGATTCCAATATACAGTACGTATTAATATAAATATAAAACAAGAACACAAGCAAGAAAGCAGCACAATGACTCACCCTAAACCTCAAAGACAAAACGGTACAGGTGGCAAGTGCACATCTCTTATTTATCAAGCCCCTACGAGGTTGGTCTCACACGAAAAAACTGTCCTTACCTTTGACGAAGTACACTGTGTTTGCTAACGAGATCACAGTCTGTGACGGTCTTCTTTTCTAAGGTCCCCTAATTGTGATTTCTACTTCCTTGAGATCAGTAGTCCTAAACCAGCTGCACGGTGGTCATCAATGTGTAATGCAGTGCAAAGCGAAAGCCAGAGAGCCGGTATGGTGGCCGAGGATTGCAAACGACATCGAGTCCATGGTAGTCCAATAAGAGCAGTCTGCACGCACTCGGATAAATCCAGCGGAACCACCAAATTCCACACCATTACCGAGTCGCCCATGGGAAGCTCTGGGTATGGATCTCATCCACAGCAAAGAAGAAACGATTCTGCTTGCCATCAATTATTACTCCCAATTAGCTGAGGTCAATCCGCTTCAATCGTCGACAGCTGCTGCAGTCGTCGTGGTGCATAAGACAATTTTTTGTTCGACATGGCATCCCAGAAGTTGTGAGATCCGATAACAGGCCAACGTTTACGTCCCATGTGCTCAGGGGGTCGGCTGACTCCTATGTTTCAACCCTCATGATCAGGATCTTCCATTTTAGCTCAATCCAACGAAGAGGCTTAACGGATGGCCTGCACAGTCAAGGAACGTCTTGGCGAATTGCGTGACCCACATCTAGCCTTACTTAGCTACAGGGATACATCATGTGTGAATGGCTTCAGGCCCGAATGATGGAGAGGCAGCTCAGGGCTCGCTTACTTAACGGAGAGGCAACTCAGGGCTCACTTACCGACGACGAAAGAGTTGCTCGAATCGTCTAGGCCTGCTAGAGACACAGTTGCCGCTAGTGATGCGTCCTACAAGAGGAAAAGCGAATGCAGCTTTAATCAGCGTCATTGCGCAAAGCTGCTGTCTCTACCGGAGACGGGATAATGGGTTTGAGTTCGCCCTGAAGGAGTCCGAGCTACATTGTTAACTGTGGGCTAACGACCACGCTGTTAATCATGGAGACGCATTAATGTTCATGCAGTTCTACAGCGTAATCGGTGGCAGCTGTCGAGGTTCTCTCAGTAGAACCAAATGGATTCTGAAACCCCTACAAATGCAACACAGGATGCTTCCCCTGCTAATTTGACGGCGGGCATACCGGACACTGACGCGACCTCAGCACCCGACGTAGGCAGTGATTCTTAAGACTACGGGGTTCTGAGAATGCGTTGTGGCTACTGTTCGTGTTATCCCCCAACCCGTCCGAACTTTTAAGGTTAAACAAGTTCTTAAAGGAAGAACGTGTTGTGAGGTCACCCATGTCATGACCACTGAATTTTATCCAGCGGCCATGCCTGTCCTAGGTCAGCTGGCACTGCCCATGTCGGGGCTGATATGGGTGTCCTTTAATAAAAGACTTGCTTTTGTGACACTCATGAGTGCGGACGTCTCTCTTTTGTTTCTGGCTCCAACGCGTCTAGTGTCTCAGCCAACGTCAAAACACAAAATTTGAAAAAGCAGAAATGGCGAAGGTTGTTTCTCACTTCTAGACATAAAATACAAACATAAGTGGCCATCATCAACTAAGGTTAACTAGTTGAAGCTCTAAAAATCAGTTGAAGCGATATCATATATTTTATGGGTGAATTCAAGGGCGTCAGAAAAAGATCATAAGGTGTATGATCCGAATGGCCCAGGTTTAGACTCTTCTCAACGAAGGCCTATCAACCATGAATCCGGTGGCATGTGGGATTTGTGAAACAAGTCACATTTTTCATGCACAGACACGCCTTTAGTCTCGTCAAAATAAAACTGCTGTTGTCAATAGGGCGCCTATGCTTGCATAATTAACTTGACAGTGTTAGAGTACACAGTACCACAAAAACTTTTTGGTGTTAAAATTTTGCCTAAATCATCGTATTTTTCATTACTTATTTGAGAAATGACTTCACTGAGCTGGAGTTGGAGCCAAGTTGGTTTCGTTTTTTTCAGGATGATAGCAACCTTAATCTCTATGGTATCTGTTGAACAAAGGAAATGATCCTCATTGAACAGGGGACTTCGTTAAATCGACGTTTGTTAAACTGCGTTCTAACTACATCTCGTGTGGACTTGCCCGAGTTTCCGCTATGCCCCCTCAGTGGGGTAGTGCCATTTCATTCCGTGCCAGCTCACGTATTTTCGTCTCAACAAAAAAGAAGAAGAAGAGTGCATGCGCGAACTAGGCTGCGTGTTCGTTCTTCTCTCTAGGCCTTGTCGGTTTTTTTTATTTGCGCGCAGAGCCAGTTCTCTTTTTATCGAGCACCACGACGACTTCAAGCGGCAGCCTTGCGCCTACGCGACCACAGAACTTGCCGTGGAGGAAGCCCGTCCTGTGCGAGACCCCAAGACTGGCCATACCACAGAGGGGCACGTTTACTGGCAATCACCGAGTGGCTGCGCTTCAAGATCGAAACGTCGCCAATATGCCTTCGAAGAAAAACTTCAAGCAAAAATCTGCGGTAAGTTATCGGTGTGTGTCATCCGTGCCACGTCGTGTTCATTTGCGCTATCAATGGTTCGAGCACCGTGTTGGCGTGGTTCTCTTTCTCGCACACAGCTCACCACTGTTGCGAGGCCATGTTTGTATTTCTTTTGTGGAGCGTCTTTTACGAGTCAGAACTTCTTTTCTCTCTCTTCTTTTTACTTATCCTACCGTTTTTTCTTCTCTCTAACCGTCTCTTTTAACCCCATCTCCTGCGAGTGTTTTGGTTAAGGTGTGCTCATGGAGACAGTTATTGTACACTCCTCCCCATTAACGTATACCTTTTCCTCCCACTTTACTGTCTTATTTTTCTTTCTTTTCTTTTTAATTGAATAAATAAAGAATAACTCTACCACCAATGTGCACCTGCTTTTCCTCGTCACATTGTCGTAGTCATAGCAGTCGGACGTTGTTTTCCTCACATGCCTCACCTTCCCACCCGTCGGGCAGAAGCCTCGAGCTGGCAGCGAGTCGGCGTGCGCGCCTGCCTCGGCACCTACGCTCTTCCCTGGCGCCTCTCGCGCTGGCAGGGTGGACAACGTGCCGCTGCTTGCCGATTGTATGACGGTGCACTTTCCTAAAGTGGACAGATACCTTGCTACGAGAGTGTGGGGCTTCGCGAGCTCTGAGATAACCAACAACCCCCATTTCCCAACCTACACTCTCCGTTCTGACTTTAAGATGGTTTCAAGTGAGAAATTATCACTTATTTTTATAATGGCAACTGGAAACGAACGGTGTATTAAAGTTCGGGGTGCCACGTACTTTTATGTCGCAAGTCACATTGAGCGCTACTGCGCTCCAGTGATGCCATAGTACAGGCTTACTAGGTTAACTGTCCATTTCATCGTGCCGTTTTTGTATAGCAGTCTTAGTAAACGCATGCCGGCAGCGATAATCGCAGCTGAAGATTAGAGAAGCCGAGAAAGAAAAAAAAGGTGCTCCATCACATCTCATGGTACGGGACTTTCTGCCTTTATTGTGAATAGCCCGAACTAACCAACGCTTATCATCACTGCGCCAACATCAGCTATCATATTATCATACTTAGCCACCATCGACAAGGAACACAGCTGCAATATAGCCAAAGCAAGCGGTAAGAGTGTTATATAAGAATAAGCATGGTTGACGTGGGATAACCTTATTTAAGGCATGGGCCATGGACCGTATTTGAAAAAAAAATAATCGGCTTACGCTGGTCAACTTTTACTCCATAACATATCAGCCGATTCTGATGCCAAACGTATCATAACAGAAGCTGGCCAGGCAGACAGTGAGAGGAAATGAAAAATCGGGAGGTTAACCAAGTTGTAATCAATTCGCTACCCTACACGGGAGAAGGGGAAAGGATAGAAAACCACAAACAGCGCTTGCGAGAAAAGTAAATGGGAATCAGACCATTTAGCCCAGAATCCTGTCATTGTCCATCGTTCGTCCTTACAAAACAAAGAAAGGCGTGGACTAGAAGCTATGATCTGGCTTTTTGGAATTATACCCACAGTTCTTTTTAACAGGATTTACCATTCGTTTGCATAAATAGCCAGGAGTGGGAGTATACCGTGACTGTTATGTTTGATGCAAAGAAAAGAATCGCGACACTTTGCGTGGAAATATCGTGGAGAATTCACTTTCGTTCTCGTTTCCAAACAGGATCCGTACACGCGAGTGGCTTGCGACATCCGCAAGCAACTGATGGCCATGGAGAAGAAGGAGAAGAAACGCCCCAGAATGGCGACTGCTCTCTCCGATGGGGCCGAGAAAGTCATCGCTCGGAGTTTCGGGACAAGCGAAGACGCCAGGCAGCCCCTGGATCACAAGGTGGCAACGCCCGCGAGCTTCGGCAATCTCGCAGCACGCGATGCGGCTCTGGCCAGATCCGAGGCCCAGAGTCCGGCAGGTGGCGGCGCCTCATCGGCCTTGGGAATCCTGTCGCCTGCGGGCCGCCATCTTTTACTCGCGGAACGCGTGAAACCGGATGGACACAGGTCGCCCAATCCACACAAGTCACCCGAGGGAGTGATGGTACCCACGCTGTCGCCGGACTACGTCTCTCCCCTGGGGATAACGAAAAGGCGAAAGAAATGTGTGAATTTGTCTTGTTTTGTAGATTGCTCTCTTGAAATGCCACAAATACCACTTTTTCTGCTAGGGTTCTCCTTTGATAAGCGAGAAAACATTCGGAAGCGAATTCGGGTGACCAACCTTACAGTTCCCGTTCAGAACTTGGCGACATCACAGATTTTCACAGCGTCTAGTAAAGCCTGAAGCCTAACCCGTCAAAATTAATTACATTGTTTCTAAAGAATCCGGTTGGTTGACATACCAAATTTCAGTAAATTCCATTGAACCAACTGTACCAAAATACTAAAGAACACTTTGAAATCTGGGACGTCCGCACCGTATATTTCGGCGGGCAATATAAAAGTAAGAGTTACATGGATCTTCTCATATGCTGTTGCATGTAAGAGACACCTATGGTGGTAAAGTGAATGACACTGAAGTGTACAGTTATAATTAGGCAGTTTAAAATGATAAATTTAGTTTATTATTTCTTTAATTGGGATAGGGAACACATGCACTCAAGGCGAATTATTGCCACCACCTTCAGCGTTGACATGAAGTCGCATATAAAAGCAAAAGTATTAATAACATCGCCCTGCCTGTCATGTATTCCATGGGCCACTCAGGGAATGGAACAACCTTACTAATAACGCTGTTCTACAACCAACTTTTCAAATATATATTGACGATCTGTGTTGATTTTTGGTAATAAAACTGTGACGAAAAGCGCCTAAATAATTTAATATTATTCATCAATCTTTTTTTCTATCAAGCAAATGGAATCTTCGCTCTTTGATATGCCCAGAACGTACTCGGCAGCAGCGGCTCTCTTCTACCAAAATCGTATCTCGACCCCTTTCAGCGACTGTAAACGTGAAACCGAAGTGTATCGATGCACTTTCGAAGAGCTTTATGGTGCGCCTTTTTTCGAGACGAATGCTCATAAGCCACTGACCACCAGGTCGTCTTCTGCCATTCTGAAGTTAACAGACGAACTTTCAGTCATGTACTGTAGTTGGAACCCTGACATTTGCGCATTGTACTAAAGATGAAAGCAGTTTTAAGGTTATTAGGGATCATAGTGTGTATTTGAAGTAGCGCATTTTTGACGAGGACGAAATGGAGGACAATAAAGACACGACATCCGTGGCTTCAGAGACACTCGCTTTAATGCAATTGCGAGTGTAGAGACTCTCGTCACTTTATTGCCCTTATGTCCTCGTACAAAGGGCGCTGCAATCGCAATAATGCATAGCCATCCCGCATTGCACCCTGGCATGCTACCGCTTTACCTCCGATATGGTTGTCACGTGTCAATGACTCTGCCGCTGCCAAAGTTCAAGGATTCGCACAATCTGGCTCTCGTTCAGGCACTACTCGGTGACGCCCAATCCTGCTACGAAAGCTAAGGATCGGAAGAAGAAGTTGTGGCAACTTCTCGTGGCCGCCATGGTCTGCGTCGTGCTCGCAGTCACTGCTGCGTCAGCGGGAGCCATGATATACGCGTACAGGTCAGCCGTCCCGACGTGTGAGAGCACCGGATGCCATCTGTACGGCAATGCGTTCCAAGCCAGCATGGACACGACCGTGGACCCATGTCAGGACTTTGGTCGATATGTGTGTGGCCGGTACTCGCATCCGAGAAACCTCTCTGTGATTGAGGTTTGCAAAGCAACGAATAAGATACGGGCTAGAACGATGATGTGGTGCGAAGTAATGGAGAATTCCGAAAATTTAGTCCTCTTGCGGCTCTTTAGCGTGCACCTAAAATTTTGTGAGAAAAAAGACAGAAAATTAGATTGCTGGGATAACCTGGCAGCAGAAAGCACAGGACAGGCTTTATTGGCGGAACATACATGGCCGAGACCTTTGACCTGCACTGGCGTAGTCTGGCTGAATGATATTATTATTATTATTATTATTATTATTATTATTATTATTATTATTATTATTATTATTATTATTATTATTATTATTTCTCTGTACACGCATCTCCGGCAACCTCCATCGGAACGCGGCCGTCGTTGCCGGGTTCGCACACCCGCATTGTGAACTCGCTGCTCGAGGGTTCGTGCGCATGCTCGAGGACTTCTAAGCCACGCCACGCGCTCTCCTCACCACTACCGCCAAATAAACATTGAACTTTCGCTTACGGGACTCGACCGCTGACTTTCCGATCATCGGTCAGGGTAGTTCAGGGTAGGTCAGGGTAGAAGAAGAGGGGTGTAGAGAGATCAAGCGCACTCTTGCCTGTTGCTCTCAACTAACATCCATGATGATAGCCTAATGAGATGCTGTGGCTAACGCAGGCGGCTGCGCAGAGCTACCGAGACGAGGTGGTGGCCCCTACTCACAATGACAGCTTGATTGGAACTGGTCAGAAGGCCCTGCAGAAGTCGTGGCGCTTCTACAAGTCTTGCGAAGACGTTTTCGATGACCACACCGACAACACTGCCTACGTACTGAAAAGCCTGTTCGACTGTAGGCTCTCCTGGCCAAACCCTTCTCCTACAGGAGTGGACCTCCTGCAAGTCATCGTGTGCCTATCGACCAAAATGGCCTGGCCCAGCATAGCCTACTTGCAGGTCGACAGCGTCGCTAAAGACGTCGTGCGGGTAAGTACTATCAACGTCGAATGAAACCCGAACAGCGACAAGCCTTCACTATCGTATACTGGGCGCCGTCCAGTCATCAGTATTGACTGGCGCGCGCATCCTGTTCGGCAGCTTTGCATATTTATCCGTGCCTGGACAGAACGCCCTTCATCATCGCGAAGACTTGTCACTGTTCGGGTTTCATTCGACGCCGATTGTACATAGGTAACTACGTGCCTCGATGAAAGATCTATCTTGAAATTCGTCTGATCAAAACGATGTCATGTATGCGCTTTGCTTCTGTGTATTCAGGCATCCCACCCTGTCAAAGTCACTTTCCAGAACCTGATATAGGAAAACGTTAAACGGGAGTGCATGCACACGATGTCCCAAGCAATTTGTGAACGTGTGACTTCTCTCCCGAAGCGCAACTTTCTTAAAAAAAAACTCACAGCATATCCACGGAGTGAATGATGCTGAGTAGGGCGAAGCTTACGTCAGCCCATTCGTGCTTCCGCCCATCCCCGCGACCATCCATGGGTCCATCCATGCGGCTGTCGGCGCACCGTCCGTGAGTCGGTTCATCCGTCTTTCCGCCCGTTCATGCGTCCATCCGTCCGTACGTCCGTGTGCTTGTCTGTCTGTCCATCCTTGCGTGTGTCCATCTAGTGAACATTCCAAGTACCGTCATCTCCCATCTCGCATCCCTTTGGCAAGTACCCGCTCTAGAGCAGGTACGTGCCACCAGTGGCTACGTCCTACTCAATACATAAGAAGGAGGAGCGACAGACCAACGTCCTCAGGAGCTTCGCCCCTAAATGGACGGCACACGCTTTCACGTTAGGAAACCCGATTGCCTCCGTGCTACCGAAGTGTTTCATACGTAAAAGACACGACCACCTTCGCCCGCTTCCCGCGGTGTGCTAGTTCGGTAGTTATACCCTGTTGAGGATCTATTTAGGCATAATGATGAAGCGAAGTTTTCTTTCCATAAACAGAGGAAGCCGATAATAGAGGTTGCAATTATCGTTTGAATATCTGAAGGTTTAGGTCCCAAAACAAGATTATTATGAGAGACACCGTAGTGGGGGGCTCCGAAATATTTGACCATCTGTTGTTCTTTACCGTGCACTTACATCGCACAGTACACAGGCCTGAATTCGCCTCCATCGAAATGTGACTGCCTCTTCCGGGACTGAACTCTCGATCATCGAGTCAGCAGCCGGGTACAGTGTTCCGCCAAGGCAATCGTCCACCTCGGTGGAACACTGGCAAGGGTGCTCAAACGCTGAAAATCTCAAACGCTCTAAGCCTGACTACGGGCTTGGCTCCTCTGAACAAATTAACGTAACATTTCTGAACGTAACATTTCTGAAAACATGCCAGCATTTAAATGATATCACATGAATTTTCAGGTGCTGCATAAGGCAGATCATAAACTTGCAATTATTTCAAACAAAACGTGAACCACTGCTCTCGATGATCGATATGCATATGGTGTTACAGTCCCAAAACCATCATATGATTATGAGAGACGCCGTAGTGGAGGGCTCCGGAATTTTCGAACACCTGACGTGCACCCAACTTTCAGCACATGGGCCCACAGCATTTTCGCCTCCATCAAAAATGCAGCCGCCGCAGCTGGGATTCCATCCCGTGACCTGCGTCTGGGGGTCAGCAGCCGAGAAGCTAGCCACTACAGACCACCGTGGTGAAGCGCGAACCGCAGTTTTTCTTAGTTGCTTTTTAATAACTATAACAGCATCAAAGTCAATGTTTATAATAATAACTTTCAACCGCAACTACAAGAAACTTGTAGTTTGTTTCCCATAGTTAGTAAGGACTTTAGATACCTCAAAGATTTCTTTTCAAAAATTGTATGTGCCATTACACCTAGGATTGCTCTGAGCATGGAAAATAGTCGTTATGATATGTTGTAACGAAAAACGTAGATCTCTCTCGCCTTGAATAGACCCTGCCACACTTTCTGATCTTTGTCAGAAAAAGCTGCCATGCTGCTGCGTGTTCTCGGTAGTCCAGGCTCCCTAGAACACGCGTAGTCCTGGCTCCCGAAGCACGCCGCCAGCAATTTACAATAAATTCTGCGTCAGCTAAAAAAGGCGTTTTTTTAATATTTAGAAGTGACGCTACACGCTCAAAATTACTACGTCCCAGGCCTAGTATCAGCCCTCGGCTGATTTGAGCATGGCGGGCTCGGTCGTTACTATATTAGCCGCGGTTGGCCGTGGCTTGTCTACGTGCGCACGCGCGATCCCACTGAAAAGTTGCGTACTCCAAGTAAAAAAAAAACAAAAGAGAACAAAACTGTTCAAGGCCACCAGGCATGCGTGACGTGTTTTCTTTTCTCGTGTCATCCCTTTCTGCTCAAATTCCAGCGCTTTCGCCGGGACGACAAAAAATAGAATGCTGTTACAGCGTGAGACAAATGTTTGTAGCTCCATTCGCACAGGACGGATTCTGAAAATGTTTGCTGCAGCTAATTCGTGAGGCACTAAGCTCTTTTCGGAAAATAATTTCATGGCTACTTCAAAAAGTGTTGCAAAGCCTCTTTAGGTAATTCATAACTGCGAAACGATGAAGTGAAATGCTTGTTCACGACAGAATTCCACCGCAGGTGACGATGAACCCGTCACCGTACACACAGGAAATATTACGGCATGTTCAGGAAATCAACGCGACTGCCTACGAGGTCTTCTTCAACGCAGCCGTCGAACACTTCCGCCAGCCCAATAGGGACACGTACACTATCAACTTTAGCGCCATTCACAACTTGGAAATGGAATACGCAAGACGCGTCGGCGAGGAAGCTGGACCATTGGTGAGTCGTCTTATCGACTAAGTATACAGTGAACTCTGAGTATACAGTGAACTTTGGGGAGCCGAGGGAATTGTTTACTTAACTCAAAGTTCACTAAACTGAATATTTACTAAAATGTAAAACGGCATTGTACACCACGGAAATCAAGTCAAACGTGTGACATGCTCTTTATTTTCAAAATAATTCTGCAATGATCGTTTGGAGTAGCACCTTTGAAGTGTGAGAAGAAACAAAAATGTCTAGAAAATGTACGTTTCAGTGCAATTTCTCTGCCACAGTGTGTTGCTGCATAAAGTCTCGCATTTTTATAATATATCTGACAACTTCGGCTAGATTTACCCCCGTATTATAAAACGTCCCTTCACTCATCGCTCCACCTTCACTTGAGAAAGCCGACAGGAGCGCCATCTCTAGACAGGAAAAACCACTACATATCATTGGTAATTTTCTGCCATTCATGAGTAGCACAGCGTCGTTTTCAGCCGAGCAGCGGCGCAGTGCGCAACTCTGTCAAGGGAAGGTTGAAAGTCGAGTCGAGGAGCGTTTGTAAATACGGGGGTCAGTGTTTAAACCTGCCTCAGACATTAAAGCTTCTAAGTCGTGCTCTCTATTCGTTGGTTTTAGACGAACACTGGAAACAATTCCTAAATCTGATTGGACGGCGCAAATACTGAAGCACACGTTGCTCATTTTCGAGTTTCACGTGGCCATTTGCCTCGGTTAGCGCTGCAGGCACAAGCGATGTTGCACTACCACTAATGTATGGGAGATTGTCGGGCAGCACCCATCGGCTACGCCAGTGCTGCCGAGCACGCTGGCGTAGCTGAATTAAGCCTGCTGCAATGATCAAATACGTTTACCTGAAATATTTAGTACTCGAAAGTTGAAGTGATAATTTTTAACAGAAAAGTGTTTCATGCCGTGTACCCTAAGACTTCAGTGACATATTTCCGTCACGGAAATGACGTGAAAGAAATGTGCACTAGCAGAAGAAAGTTTCCCTCACCGGGAGTCAAACCCACGATCTTTCAGTCCATGGCAACAGAGGCCGGAGCGCGACCCACTGCGTCAGGGCCAAATCAACCATGTTCTTTTTGTTGTTGTTGTTGTTTTCATAGAATGCACATAAGAAAACCACTGGGGATTTTCCATATGGCCATTATTCTGAAATATTCATTAAAACTGACATTCGTACAAGCGTGAGTTCACTGTATTTGTCTTTTCAATCACTGTGCTACACTCGATCATTTTCAACACACAGTGCAAGTTTAGACGCTGAGATGTAGTAGTGTCTAACATCAGCCAGAAGCAACAGGTCCAGTGACGCGACGGTTAGCTTCACACCGGTTTTCTCAGCCCGTGCCCACGTACAGGTAGCGTTGACAGTGTGCACGACTTTGTACTTCAACGGCGTAGTACATGGCATTCGCACATGAGCACACTTTGCAGTCACCGTATAGCAGGTGTCGTTACTTTCCACCGCTATTAAATGCTGTTATGTTCTGGGGTAAACGATGCCTGTGCCATGTAAATAAGTTCGTCGAATCACAAGGGTATACGAGTGAGCTTCGAGATAAGGTGCTCCGCAATGAAAACGCCCCTGATGCACTGATCACTGACGTACGACCACTGTAGTTCAATACATTCATTACTAGTAAGATTATTGCCATTATTCATTGTAGTGGTTTCGTCTAAGCCGTTTTTCAAGTGGTAAGAGACAAGGTTGCTATTCTCGGGCAATCACATTTCCTTACACTTTCACTTTGTGAAGAGCTCGCGAGAGTATAGTGCAAGAACAAAGGCGTCTACAAATGACAACGTTGCTGATGACCCCGTCTTATCACAGCCGGTGGAGTCCTGGACAACTCTGGCTCATCAGCATGCTGAAGGTGCCAACCCCATGAAGTTTCGCGGAAGCATATCTAAAAATCAAGTATATTTGTCCCTTATGCTGAGCTTCGGATAAACGACGCTACAATAGGACAAAGGAGGAAGCCACAGGACCAATCGCTGACTCACGCAGGCGCAACGAATCATATGTTAGCGAGGCATTCATAGACCTGTCTAAGAAAGAGCTTGACTGTCTAAACCATGGAATGTAATCTATGTGCATGTGCAAGACAGCTGTCATCATATATCTTTGTTTCATTTCTTTCCTTTTTTTCTTTTTTTTCTGCTTTCGAGCGAGTGTACACGAGTGACGTGTGGTTACTGTCTGAGAAGGAGAGGGCTACCTAGGCTCAAATCCTATGGGACTGTAGAGTAAGTCCGAGACACGGCAGTGAGAAGACGATGATCCCGTCTTGGCTAGAGGCTGCAACGCGTATCTACGATCAAGAGGCGCAGCTAAAAGTCGTCCAGCAGATCTCGGCAGCTCTAGAGAGGCAGAGATTGAGTGAAACCGAGCAGAGGAGGGGCAGCATCCCCAGGAAGGGGGCGGTGGCCCTTTCTCACCCGTGAAAGTATCGTGGGATTGATTGGTGGCCGTCTCCAAACCACCATATGATTATGAGAGATGCCGTAGTAGAGGGCTCCGGAAATTTCGACCAGCTGGGCTTCCTTACCGTGCAAAGTATCGTGGGAGCGAAGACCTCTAGGAGCAACAGGAACGAGACTGGCGTAATGAACGCATCGCAATTAAAGCTCGTCCTTCGTACGTGGAGAGAGCCATATCGATTATGCAGGCATGTGAATGAAGTTGTCCTCTCTTCCACTGTGGCGAAATAAAAACTCCTAGTCAGTCAGCGCTTGCTTCCACCCCTTCCTTTTTTGTGAAGCACTGTTTATACGAACTGTGTTAATCTGAACTTCTTTGTTAAGCACTGTTTATCCGAAGTTCAGTACGCACCAGCAAGCCAACATTGACACTTTGTATCCGTTCCTTTTGATTTCGCCACTGGAAGGCGAAAGCCATCTCTTTCGTAGCTGGTGTACTAGCACACTCCCCCACCCTCCAAAAGCTGCTACCCCTAGCTTGTTTAGCCCTGCCTCCAAAATCAGAGACAACGCAAGCTTAATAGAACTCGCAAGGTTTTTGCACTGCCTCCATGATGAGACCAGCTTTGAACAAGCGACGCCGTCACGCGGTAACGCAATATGACGTCACTCTTGGGACGTCAAAGTGACGCTATGAGCTGTGACGTCATGATGTCCTCAGATAGTGATGTCGTATGGGGACGTAGTCATAGGATGATGACTTATTGCATCACTCGTGTTGATACCCGACGATCAGTTTTTATGCTTGGTGAGGCATCTAAGCCTGTTGAAAACCATTGTCTCGAAATACCTTTTCAGAGCAAAACCAGGTCCATTTTTAATACCTGGGATTTTACGTCTTAGAACCAAGAAAGGATTATCAGAGACGCCATAGTGGATGGCTCCGGAAATTTCAACCATCCGGAATTCTTTACGTGCACTAACGTCGCACAGTACTCGAGCCTCTATCATTTCGCATGCACTGAAATGCGACCACCGCGTTCGAAATCAAACCAATGACCTTCAGGCTATCTGCTGAGCACCATAGCCACTGCTTCATGCACCGCGGGTGGACGTGAACCTAATGCTATGCGCCAACCACGTGCACAGCTTAACGCGTTGCTGTCCTCGTAGGTGTACTACAACCAGGAGCTCTCGTGGGTGAAGAACATCGTCAGGATGCTGCGGCGAGCGATGCCGGATCACGTTCAGCGGTACACCGAGTTGAGGCTCGCTACGAACTACGAGCACTTCGTCCACTTCTTCTCCCGCCGGGTCATCTTCCTCCAGCATGAAGACGAGCTAATGCTCGGTTGGCACGTGGTCCTGCACGTTGCGGCCTTGACGAACAGCGAGCTCACCACTCTTTTCCACGAACTCATCTGAGGTTCCAAAGACCCCATCTGGCAGCACAAGGTAGACGCACGAAATCTGTAGGTTATAAGCTTTTTTAAAGGCACATTGAAGAGATTTCTAAAATTCGATGAAATCTCGTGATTATTTAGCAAGGCCCGACATCATTGTTAATGATGTCGGTGTTTATGTCGCGGTTGTTGCAACAAGGCCTTCAAAATGCGCGAAAAAATCTTCGTCTTGCTCCATCCACACGAGTGCCCTGAAACTGCGGGCGAGGAAAGTACGTCGTCTTCGGAAGTTTTGAATAAAATTTCTAGATATTTCCCACTCCTTTCTGGGGAGTTTTCTTTGAGTGGCCATGCTGCACCCCCAGGAAAGGTTCTCGCCGTTCACTGAGCCGAACTTCGAGAGCTCTCTTTATATGACAAAGGCTCTTGTAAATATAGCACAGCTGAAAGCGGGATTTCGACTCATGCATTTAGACTTTATTTACTAACAATTTACGATTGGAATGTTCTTCCTAAGCACATTTTTGAGTTTTCAAAAATGTAATCACATCTCCTAGAGACAAGTTTCAAGCGGCACCGGCAAGACTGCTATCTTAGTGGTTACCTTCTTTCTTTGTTTTTGGTGCTTGTAATCTAGTACGTCTATGATTACTCGTGAATTCCTGTTTCGTTGCTAATAGCGCTCGGAATAGGTAATCCGGATATCTTTCTCAGCTTGCTTGGCTTTCTTCTTCAATTTGTCTCATTTTCAATTATTGTTTGTAGCTGTTATAGGCTGCAGTATAGCGAAATAAAAAATAATAAATAAATAAATTCCTGCAGCTACATTACGATATCTCGAATAACGACAAACAACTCAGCGCCATGAGAACAAGCGTCTCTTGTACCTTCATCTATGGCCTCCGTGATAACTCGTGACGTGCCGTTGCTGGATTTATTCGAGAAGGCCATATTTATGCATTGCCGATTTTACAGTTTCCTACAATAGTCTCTAGAACGAAATCATGGGTTGTAGTGTCTATGGGAACTGCGACGCACGGCGCTTTCAGCCAGCACAGGAAAGCTGGGTAGCACACAAATTGCTCAGATCTTCGTCCCTTCGGCTCCGTTTGGATTGGCGTGGCTTGGAGCCGGTTTGTACGAGACGGCAATCAGCAAATGTTCAGCAGTTGCACTTCATCATCTTAACAATTTAGGCTCACCAATTGAAATCGCGTCATAAAGTTCACAACGTTCGGTTCTTTTACTTAAACCGAAACTTAAACACGGTAATAAAGAAATGCGCTAGTGCGTGGGAAGCCCGCAAGAACGAACGCGAGGCAAACTTGTGTGCTACCGTCATTCCCATGGTGGCTGTACGATTGCAGCGCCAGAGGACCCACTAGTTAATATCAGGAAACTCTAAGAGTGTGTGGGCTGCACTTGAATAATATAGCACTCACGACGCGACTATGGTAACTAATGCACAAAACCACTGCAATCATCGCCCTGGAGAGTGAGGTCATAATGATCACCTGCTAATTGCACTCATATGCACTTAGGTTTTAATTTGGCCGGTGAGCTTTGTGATTTTTACTGCTCTGAGTTGGTTATCACAAGCGGCTTCAAGATCTCGAAGCGACAACGGTTTCTTCGCAGGAAGGGCTTTCATTCCACCCGACTAATTGAAAAGATAACTATTTTCGTAAAACTGTTGTAGTTGATGTCGCATATGGTGCGTAGACCTCTCCCTCTACAAAACATGGCAGATCCCACGCACAGTGAGAATGAATGATATGCGAAGCAGGAATAAAAAAGGTGAATATGTAGCTTAAAAATCAGCACAACCTTACGAAATTGAGGTAAAAGATGCCATACATCACTTCCGTGTCATGATTATGTTTGAATCTGTCGTTTACTTTCGTCATCTATTCATGTCACATTATACGAAATTTCGTACATGTGGAGCTAGCGAAACGGCCTCGAGCACGATATTAGCCTGGTATTTGTCATGTTGTTACATGACACGCTGACAGGATTATCATGTTTGCACAAGTCATATATTTCGTCATCTACTGACGTCACGTAACACCAAATTTTTGGTATATGTGGAGCTAGCAACACGGCCACGAGTGCATCATGAAGGGCCCAAGATACTCCAATGTAGCGGTGACGCGCGCGCACGCTGGGAACAGCAACGCTACGTTAGCAAAACGCGAGCACTCTATAGTCTGATGCCAGGCGCGACCGGTGTGACCAGCGTCCGTCGGCGCGGCCCGACGGCAACCAGCGAAAACTTCGCGCTGATACGCTACCCAGACAAGACTGCGTCTCCCTCTTTTCGTGAAGGAGGGATGCCGGTCACGCTCAAACGTGCTTGCGTCAAAGCAAGGCAGCGCAGCGCGCGCTTACGAGTAATTGGCAGGACCGGTGCCTGGCGTGGCAACGCCGGCGTGACGCGACAAAATGAACCCCGCCAAGCACGCGCACCACGTCACGTCGAAATGTATCGGCGCCTTGACTGTGACACGTAGTCATTTTGTCACGTGACTCACATCTCATGATAATATTGTTTTCACCAGTCACATACCTTCGTCATCCATTGATGTCACGCAATATCAAATTTGGTATCTGGGCCGCCAGTGAAACGGCTGCGAGCGCATCGTGAGTGTGGCATGTAGTAATGTTGTGACATGACACGCACGTCATGATTTTCATGCTAGGGTCTGTCGCTTGTGTTTACCATGCAATCATGTCATACAAAACCAGTTTTGCAACATGCCATGTGAACGAAACCATCGCAAGAGCTGCAGGACCATGAAATGTAAATCATGATATTCATAGCATTCATGTCATGATCTTATTTTTATGACTAGTCAAATATGTTCTTTATACAGTCATGTTATGCCATACCAAGATTGATACCGATACTATTGTCGAAACGGCCAGGAAATCTAAAACTCGTATTTGGCTGTGGATAGATAGATAGATAGATAGATAGATAGATAGATAGATAGATAGATAGATAGATAGATAGATAGATAGATAGATAGATAGATAGATAGATAGATAGATACGCCCAAAGTCGCCGAAGTTCTCTAAGATATGCTTCGCATTTAAAAGAGAAAAAGAGAGAGTAATCAGAAAGGAAGTGGACAAATATTTTGTTATTCTTATATCCGGAAATTTCAGACATATTTGTAGACCCACCATGTATATTATTGCCAAGCGAAGTTGGCTCGACTAGCGTAAGCAGCAGTCGCGTATTAGTCTCCCTCGAGAACCGGGAAGCACGAACACAATGTCAGCTAACGTCGTCATTCGAAGGAAGGCATTCGACAGATCTCATATGATAACCATTTCGTAAAGGAATGTGACGTCCGAATTCGAGAAACGTATCGATAGTGATCATCGTAATTACTTGAATCTGGTTGCCTATTCTGAAATAGTTTTTCGCGGACATATACTTGATGATGGCATGGCTTGCCTCACGAAAAATTCTTGAGACCAGTCACGTCAGTATAACTCATGAACGCCATTATTAGGAGATCATAGCAAACGTCACGACAGTGGTCACGTGCCAGCTGAGTCTCAGCGAGAAGTGCGCGCAGTGGAGAAGGAAACAAGGAAGGAGGGGCACTACGTCACGCGATGGAAGCCTACCGTGTCGGCTTAACACGTGATGAAAATGTGAGAGTCTGCGGTCGCTTGTGATAGTTACGGTGGCGTTCTCTTTTTGACCCTCAACCGCAAGCTGGCCAGACTGCCCCGATCAAGCGCTCCTGGATTAAAAGCTACTGGGCGCGAATTCTGAATACTCGGGAAACCTCATTTTGTTCGTGATTCTGACGCAAGAGGACACTTGTAGAGCCGACACTGCTGCCTTCAAAACGGCTCGACTGGCCAAGGTTCACTGCGTGGCATAATTGAGCCTCCTTTCTGTTTCACTTTCCTCCATGGGTCACCGGGCCACCAATTTAATATCCATTTGGTAGGACATGCTTTCGTACACTTGCACCTTACACGCAGAAATACTGCTTCGACCTGACCAAGAAGTACATGGGCCTGGCGTCGATTATGCACGTGAGCCAGCAGCGCTTCACGAACGTGGTGCGCAGTGACGTGGAAGCTATGGCGCGAGACCTGCGTCGTATGTACTTCAGCACACTCGAGCTGACGACCTCCGACTGGAAGGACCTCAGCAGGGTGCTGGAGTTCATCGACGTGGCGCTCTCCGGAAATATTGAACAGGTGACGAGAAACAACCAGATGACAATGAAAAGGCCCTGCCACGCTATTCGACAATAACCGTAATAAAATATCGTAAGTTCTTAAGCATGTTCATCATACGGGATAATCACTGTGAAAGCAGAGATTTCAGCAAAATGGAGTAACTTTCACTAGTGCCGCAAGGGTGAAACCGCCAACGCAGCTTGGTGGTCTTTTTTTTCTGTTTCATTTTTCTTGTTTCTTCATCCGCTTTTTATCCCTTGCATTCCGTGTTTCTCTTTTTTTCTTATTATCACTCGATCTTTATGTCTTTCTCTGTGTCTTTTTCTTTATTTTTGTATTTATTTATTTGTCTTCCTCTTCATTTGTGGCATTGCATCTTTTTTCTTTCCTTTCTCTCGCTTTATTTATCTCTTTCTTTCTCTACTTCTTATTTTATTTTTCTTCCCATATTTCTGACCTAGTGTTTCTCGTTGTGTACAATAAATATCGGGTATAACTTTATTGGTAAGAAGGAATATCGCGGTCACTGGTGGTTTTGGCACTACCTATCCTGGCAAAGTTATTAAAAACGCGAATGGGTGCGGCTGAAAGTAATGTGCCCCGCATTCGTAGTGTCCCTATCACCGACATCAACAAAGTGGCGATACTTACCAAACTACAGGCTGACTTTTTGCCTTTAGCTCACAATTTTGGTGTTGTAATGACGCCAGTTCATGTGAAATTATCGCATGTCCTGGCAACCAGAAGCTCCGCTACAGAGATTTTTAAAGGGCCTCACACTAACTCTCATTAAACCACCTCCGCATTGAGCTCATAATGACGTAACAATCAACAACGTGAAACGCCCCTGCTCTACGAGTCACGCACACTCCAATATATTAGGAAACAATATATTTTTTTCCTCCGAGGCTTTGTGTACGCCATGCGTTGGCTATGACGTCACCATTCAAGTTGCGTGAAGTTATCAACAAAAAGAACTGATCTGGTTGCATGTGCAAGCGCTCACCACCCTACATCCTCACATTGGGCCAGAAAGAGAGACGAGTCGAAGGAAAGGGCGAAATGAGTATGATCTTCTTTTCGACCATCAAACGCGTGTAACTATGATATTAAGGCACCGTTTTGAGAAATTCTCGCGATTACTTGTTTGGTGAAGACTCATGTACAACTGCAACATCTCAACTAAATGCAGACCTTTTAGAAACCTTTTAACCTGACAACGCCGCAAGGAAAGTCTAATTGTACGTGCTGTACTCCGAACACTTGGTTCCATCTGTTTATTTTTCACATTTGTTTGTTTATTTTTTATGCAGGTCGTGTACAGCCTGGGTGATATCGGCGACAACATAGTGGAGAACATGCGTTCCATGGCCGTGTCGCTGCTTCACATGGACGAGTCGCAGACGCGAGTGTTCATGGGCAAGCAGTTGGCTCAGACTAATGAGGAGCCGTTCTCCCAGCGCCTCAAGCAGCACGATGTATCTATGTTGCCGTCGTCGCTAATGTTTCCGTACTACGAACAGGACCTTCCCTTGAGCATCAAGTACGCTGTCTTAATGGTTCGCTAGCAATAGTATCACCAGCCTGTCTACACCCACTGCTGGGCAAAGGCGCTTCCCATGTCCCGCCATTCGATATTGTCCTGTGCTTACTGCTGCCCCATTATACCTGCTAACTTCTCAATCGCATCTCTCCACCTTACTTTCGTTCCGTCCTCACGCGTCTGCCTTCTCTTGCAACCTAATCAGTTACCCTCAAGACCAGTGGTTATCTTGTCTACGCACTACAGGTCTTGCCCATGTCCATTTCTTCTTGATTTCGACGGAGGCATCTTCCCTATGTTCCTTACCCACTCTGCTCTCTTCATGGCTGTTAAGGTTACACATATGATATCCCGTTTCATTTTTCGCTACGTCGTCCTCAATTTCAGTTGAACCCTCTTTGTAAGCTTCCATGCTTCTTCTCTATAGGTCGTCTAGATGCAGCAGTTACGTACCTTCCTCTCGAGGAATAGAAGCAAACTAACATTCATGACTTCAGAACGCTCTCTGATTGTGCTCCATGTTTTCGTTATTATTGTAGTTACTCAATCTCATGATTCGTTTTTGAGGTTCCTACATGTCGTAAGCTGTCGTTTTCCTAACTTTTGACAGGCAGCGAGGCACAGTTCCCAAAGCCTCGCTGCCTGTCAAAACTGATGTTTTTTTCCGAGTTTCTCGCACACTACTTTAGTGCTCTGAACATTATTTCGCATCTACCCACTCGTCAGGCTTGTCCAATTGAGCATTCATGATCCCATTTTTTCTAACAATCTGTCGACCGCCTCTCAACGCATCTGACGCAACGTGGTCCTAACCTTTGCCCCTTTGCATTTCATTCATGACTTACTTTACTTCCCATATTGTTACTGGTGGTATGTCCAATTTCTCTGGGCGACTACTGCTACTTTCATTTGCGTCTTGGTTATATCTGCTGCCGTACGAACAGATCTCTGCAGGAATCATCTGCTTTACTTTAACTAGCGAATCCATATCAGTAGTGGCTGCCTTTCTTGTCCTTCAGTGCATCCCCCTGGCTTTTTTCTGCTCCCAACTTTCTCTGCAGTGCTTTGAGGTTTCGTTCGTTCTTTAGACCATGTTCAATTCTCCTCATGTACCTTCTTTTATTGGCTACCTTGCGCATGCTAATTACCTTTGACAGCACAGCCACTTCTATTTTGACTTTTGTTTTTGGGGCGTTCATGCCTTGATGTTTATTATCGAGGTCTTTTGCCTCCTGCCAGAGGTTGCCTGTATTTGGTCTAATGGCTGTATATATAACGACCCTATTTACGACTCCCACTCCACCATCTTTAATGATACTCGTCAAGTTATCATTCATTGTGCCAGCAATAATGTTGGTTTTCTCGGTTAAAACCAAGTACCTATTCGAGAGCTATACCCTAATTTTTTTACTTCTTTTCGTAGTGCTGGCTCATTATTTGACCTCTCAAATATCGTTTTCTGCCATTCCTCCCTGAAGTCTAGGTGATGGCGTGGTACATTCCCAGGCAATTCCAAGCGCTATACAATGACAGGGTGTGCGCACAGAATGAAGTTTATTTCACTCTTATCGCTTTGTCACTAGGGCTCCTCCAAGACCGCTTGAAGTAAGCCCAACTTCATCAGAAGGTATTGAAGATGCGCTAATTACTGCGTTCTGTGAACTCTACTAATATCTCCTTCTGGCATTTTAGAACATATGCATTTCTTTACTGCGTAGTCTACCGACTGCTTCTTCCCTACTTTGGCAACAATGTCGACCATTGTTATACAAGAAAAGAAAGAAAAAAATTCGCAGCTTGCGCGTTAACGAAAAGCCGAATTTTCCTGTCTCTCATTCCCCCCTAGCAGCCATTGGCATGTACTTTGAGCACTATCTTTTATTGTTCAAACACGTACAGAAGAAATCTCTCACCGGCTCCACCTTGGAGGTCAAAATGTTATACTTGTTACACACTACTACAACGGCTACGAGGGAGGAACGGGTTCTGCTATAAGGAGCTTCGCCACTAAAAAGAATACTTGGTCCCAACCTTAATTATTTGTGGATTATTCCACATCTTCGTAATGTATTCAACTGAATGGTAATGACGGGTGGATGTAGGCGCGTTGGCTTGTACCACTTTCACCCTGTACCCTATATTACGCTATTTACATAACACCAAGCCTGGAAGGCGACAGTATACACTGAAGTGAGGCAGTAGATCGAGATTTTTCTATGGGTGTTCCGCTACCGGAAATTGGGAGCTCAGCTTGTGGAAGGGCCCGATAAGTCCTGTTCTCGGGGATGTACATTCATAAATTAAGGGGCACAGTAGGTCAGCTAACTCGCACTTCCCCTTCCCCTGCGACGGTACGCGCGCACCTGTGTGTGTGTGCGTGTGTGTGTGTGTGTGTGTGTATGTATGTGTGTGTGTGTGTGTATGTATGTGTGGGTGTTGTGTATGTATGTATGTATGTGTGTGTGTTGTGTATGTATGTATGTATGTATGTATGTATGTATGTATGTATGTGTGTGTGTGTGTGTGTGTGTGTATGTATGTATGTATGTATGTATGTATGTATGTATGTATGTATGTATGTATGTATGTATGTATGTATGTATGTATGTATGTATGTATGTATGTATGTATGTGTTGTGTGTGTGTGTGCGCGCGTACGTACGTACGTAAGTACGTGTACATGTGTTAAATGGACCTTGAGTTGATAGTCAGCGCTTCCCCTTGTCTGCTTGTCACCCGTGTACTCTACCGCACAATATTCGTCGATCATGAATCGCCAACTAGCCCAATCGTCTGCTTTGAGTAATAAAGCCCCTCAAAATTCTATACTACTTCTGGTATCGTTAGAGGGAGGGCTAGGTCCAGACCATTTGGATTAAACCCTCAATGCTATTGCAGTGCGTACATCTAGGATTATAGACTTCTGGATTCCGCTTACTGTATAGTAGAGGGTTCGTTAATGCAGGCGCATACCCTTGCGCATGCTGTGCAGATACGGTGCCTTCGCCTCCTCGTTTGCCGCCAGCACGGCCGTACCCTACACGCATATGGGTGGCGGAGGCGGCCTGCCTCGCACTTTCGCTGAATTCGAACTGTGCGCTCGACGGGACGATCGCAGCCAGCCCCAGCTCTTCGACCTGATCGGCGCGAGCAGCGTGGAGGCGGCGTCCATCATCTACGAGGCGCACTCTACCCACGACCGATGAGACGACCTCCGTCTGCCGGGAATGAAGTGGCTGACGCCTTCGCAGACCTTCTACGTCTCCTTCTGCTACCTGCGCTGCGCACCCGACTTGCAGAAAGTGACGTGCGATGTGGCGCTTCAGTGGCATGAACCATTCAAGAGCGCGTTCGCCTGCGCGCCCGGCAGTGCCACTGGGTCCCACCATAGTTGCCGCATGTTTCGCACGAGCGTCAGCTCATGAGTAACACGTGTCTCTTGTATACAGGCGGCGGGTGTGCTACACGGATGCTTATACAGCTTGTTTGGCGTTCAATATGCTTTGTTTATCGAATATATGTCCAGTGTTTACTTTCACCTTCATGGTTGCCATAGTTCTTCTAAGCCTTCGCTGCCATTCCTTGTGTATTATTTCTTCTCTTCATATAATTGCTTTTCTTGAGCATAGTATGTCAACTCTTTTATTGTGAAAGGTGCACTATAGTGCCTAGATTATTTTTACTACAGTGCGCTGACCGCAGGCGTCGCGGTGGCACGGAGAACGATGCCTTCTATCGGCACTCACCTGGCCGCCGATGTGGACGTTTAGAGGCGAGCGCCGTAAGAGCACAAGCTAGAGCGTATGCATCGTGGCGGCCTTGTCTTTAGTCATCCAAAAACATAATGGTTTGGGACAAGCACGCTGCATCCTTTATGCAAACCGTGTGTCATCAGTCGAAACACGCTTCCTCTTATGAAATTGATAGGACGAAAGCGTACTTAGCCAGCGCAGATCTTCGGTTGAACAAGCATACCTTCACACGTTGTCAGCCGTGCTGAGCAGGCCTGCATGATTGTAAGGCCGAGCAGCGTATTTGGAATTCCTGGCCCCGCATCGCACGAAAGAGGGGAAAGAAAGAGTGCTAGGAGGACGCCAGTGCGAGCATTAGGACTGCTCGCGTGCTATTGGTTCCTCTCTGTAGGGGACGTTCACGCCTATAGGTGACGTGCTGGTGACGCACGCACGCGCCCGCGATGGAATGTGCGGACTTTTTCCAGCTGTTCCATCGTAGGAAAGCACCAACGTTTTTAGATACTTTTCAGTTTGCGAACTCGCTTCGAGAGGCGTCGTCGTTTTGTCGCCGTTGCGAAAGGTGGCGCTGGCGGTCCGTTGAGATCGGTTGGGAAGCAGTGAGTGGCGGTGACGCTTGCTTCAGACACGTGCTTTTGGTGTGTTGCTGGCGCTCGCACAAACATCACGCCTGTACTTCCAGCTTGGACACGTTCTACAGTGGTATGAACTCTTTGCAGTGGATACCGTGAAGTGTCAGCGCGGATTCTCGACATGCCGACGTGCAGCGTGCCCGGCTGTCGTTCGGGGTATGCTTCGGCAGCTGCAAATCCCGGGCCGCGACATTTTTTCAAGCCTCCAAAGGATCCTGACTTACTGAAGGCATGGCAAAACGCGATTCCACGGAAGAACTTTAAGGTAACGCCAAAAACGTACGTTTGTGACATTCATTTCGAGCCTGTAGACATCATAAGCTGCTATGAGCACACAGTGAACGGTCAAACCGTAACGATACCGCGAGGCAGATGGACACTGAAGGAGCGCGCTGTGCCTCGAATTTTTCCGAACGTACCTAAGCATCTCTCAAAACCAACGGTGCCGAAGTCAGCAAGAAAGCCATCCAAAGTGAGGTTAGTGGTTTCCGCCCAAGTTTCTTCCTGCCAAAGTGATGAATATTTGTACGACGAAACTGACGCATGTGACGGCATGGATGTTGATGAATGCACCGATGTTATCACGCTAGGAACTGCGCCCTGGCTTGCTGTTGTGCAGGGCAGCCCGACATTTGATTCGTGGAATGTGAGGGCTTTTACCATCCAAGTTATCTACTACAAACTCGAAGAGTCTGGGGGCGTTGTGTATATTGAAAAGGCGGTTGTAATCCGGCAAGACTTGGCGACGGAAGTTAGTTCAAGAGTTGTGCTTGTCCCGCCGTGCAGCTACATCGAGAAAGATGGAAACATTCCGACCCTGCTAACAAGCGAGAAGAATTTAACAATGTTTCTTTGCTACATCGATGCGCTCAAGATTTGCCCTGGGTGTAAATGTGAGCTGTTTCCAGGTATTTCATCGTCAAAGGCAGCCATGAAAAGGCAGGGTTTATGGCGAAACAAGAAATGCATGGTGCTGTCAGGTGAGCACTTGTGCCCTCCATGCAAAAAAACAAAAAAAAACTTTGGTGATAGAATGAAGCGTCGTCCTAAAAAAAGCACAAAACGGAAGGCTGAACGTGAAATTCAAAACCTAAAGAAAAAGGCCATCAGGGCCACTGTGTTTCGCGAAAGAGCTAGAAGAGAAGTGTCTCTACTGAGACGTTGTTTGTCTGAAGTTTCAGCGAGCAAAGTTGAAAAAGCAGTGGAAAGTCTTCCGGAAGCACAGCAACTTGCCTTTAGGTCAGCATTGAAAGTCGCAAAAGCGAAATCGCCGCGAGGAAGGCGTTATGAACAGGAATGGCTCATGACTTGTCTTCTATTGAGAATTTCAAGCCCAAGAGCTTATAGACTAATGTCGAAAATGAAGCTCATGTCACTTCCAACAACCACAAGGCTGAGACAAATGATGAAAGGAATGCCATGTGAATTCGACTTCAACAACGTATCTTTTGACAGTATTGGGGCCTTTATGAAGAACAAAGCAGGAGTACAATGCTACGGAACGCTAGTACTGGACGAGATGAAGGTGCGAGAGGTTGTCGCATTTAACAAGAGTACTTACAAGGTTGATGGCTTCGTTGATTATGGAGATGGTCATGACTCAGAAACAACAGCTGACCACGCTTTGGTACTCATGTTTGTGCCTTTATTTCACTCCTGGGTGCAACCAATTGCAAGTTTTGCTACGAGACATGCAGCCCCTGGAAGAGTGCTAGCTAGGCTTGTTTTAGAAGCCATTTTGCAGTTACACAAGCACAATGCAACAGTCGTCGCTGTTCTCAGTGATGGTGCCAGCACCAACAAGGCCATGTGGTCATGTTTTGGTATCAAAGGCAAGCTTCATGAACCGAAACACAGAGTTGACCATCCTTGTGTACCTTATCAGCAGCTCTACTTCATGTGCGATGTACCGCACATCATCAAGTGCATAAGGAACCATCTCATGCGCCACAAGTATGGCATGGTAAGTAGATTAGAATGTTTTTACTTATTTTTCATGCGTGAGCAGCTCTGAATTAAGGAGTGGCTTCTGCAATGGAACAACTTTCTTCGTCTCACTGTTGTTTTTAAAAATTGCAGATCGGTGAACACAAAATAAACTTTGACCACAATCGAAGACTCCAAGAAGTAGATGGGAAACAGCAGCTTTGGGTGGTTCCGAAACTGACAAAAGAGCACGTGAGCCCAGACAATCTGCGAAAAATGAACGTGAGTCTGGCTGTACAGGTAAACAAAAATGCCCTATCTACCATATTTAGATGCCTTTCATAGTTGGCAACTGCTTGTTTATATGCATAAATGTTTGTTTATAAAAATAAAGCCGCAAATGTTTCGTATATGTTGTTCTCAGCTTTTCAGCCGAAGCACTGCCATTGGGTTAAAAGTGTACCAGTGGTTAGAGGAGCCTGACCTGAAAGACTGCCATGGAACTGCTGAATTCAACCTGTTCGATGCCCTGAATGTGAAGCTTCCGAAGTTTGGAATAACAAGTTCGTCTAAGGAAGTTGAGGTAACGATAATACTTTACAGCATCTGTTGCACTGTTGTGAAATAGTACAGATAATGCTTCATAACATCTGTTTCATTGTTGTGAAATTAATTTGCTCACTGGTTTATTTTGAAGGTCATCCAGGAGTTCCTTGATGCTGTAAATAAGACCGAGGAAAACCATATCGCCAATGGGACAGTGATGTTTGCATCGCAAGTTACAATGGAGTTGCTTCGTGTTACGCTTGCATCAGTACGGGACCTTATTACAGATCTCTCTAAAGGAGCACGTTATGTGCTCACGGGCAAACTAAACCAGGATCCATTAGAGGTAAGCCGTTTGTTCTTTTTGTTTATCACGTTTATGTTTGCGCACATTGCTTTTATAAAAAAAAACACGTCTTCCTTTTTTTCAGAGGTTTTCTGGTGTGACAAGAAGTTATGGAGGGGATGAGGATCACCCTACCCTAATCAGCTTTGCACACATATATAGGCTTCTGAGCCTGTATACACCAATCAGCAATTGTGTCACTGGGAGCGTGAGTGATGAGCAGACTTTTGTGCTTGCCACTGTTGCAGACAGCATGAAAAGGGGAAGAAAGGACACACTGTCGTCCCACGAAAGACTCCAGGAGGCTATTCGAGCGAAGTTGGCAGAAATCTCTTCTACTGCACAGAATGAAACACCGACAGCACCTGATCATGGGTACTCCACACCAGCAGCACAGGACTGTGTTATTTACTACTTGTGCGGCTATCTTGTCCACTCTTACCTCAAGCATCAGAGGTGTTCTGACTGTGTACGTAATATCCAGTCCGAAAATGCGGAGTGCCCGGAGGCATTTCTCACTTTGGAGAGGGAATTTAAGCACGGGAGCCTCAAATTGCCATCATGGGAGCTCTTCTGTATGTTTTGAGGCATCGAAGCCGAAATTTCGGATGAGCTGCAAAAGAACCGGCTCTGCTCAGAGACATTTTGAAGCCTTCTCGACGCTCTTGAGGACTGCGACATTACTAGTGTGGGCTGTTCTGTTCACAAGGTCACCACTACGGCAAAGCTTCTTCACTGCTACATAGTGCTCAGACTGCATTTCGCTGCCAAAGATACTTGTAAAAGCTTCAGCTCTTCAGAAAAATTCGCATCTGCTAGAAAGAACGTGAAGCTGATGTGAAGGCTTGCAGTACAACTCTGACCACTTAACCCTTGTAAATATGTCCCTGTAAATAATGCAGCTGCTGCTTTCAGTTTCATGACGTCAAATAAATATTACAAAACAATTTTTTTCTGGCTTCCTTGCTGGTTCTTGATTTTCTAAGCTTTCCAGCGGATTTTGGCCGTGTAACACGTGTTCTGGTAAGGTTAGAATATCGCTGAGCATTACGGGATCCTGGGGTGATTTGCACATATACTGGCCAAAAATAAACGCCGGCTACAACGCGAACAGGAATGAAGGTAAGCGCACTGTACAGTTTGCCTTTTCTTTTTGTCATGTCTTACGTGCTGTTTGTTTCTAGTTATAATGTTGCGAAACAAAAGAAAAAGCTCTTTCCGATAAAGGTTAAATGCGAGCGAAGTTTCACTTCTGCTTCTCGAATAAAAGAGTTAACCACTGCGGTAGTCTCCTGTCGGCGCCTTTCCCGTTGTAGCAGTAGCAGACGACGCGCCGAGATCGATCCTAACGCTACCGCAGCGCCACCGCCTGGTTGGCGATTGCGGTAAGCTGCCCCACGCCAATGGAATGCCGCGCGCTTTGCCAACTGAAGCTATCGAAAAACGTTGGAAAGCACCCACAACCTGCCGCCACACTATTTCTCTACCTTTCCCTTCTGCGGCAGCTTGGGCTAGTTGGTATGGCATGATATAGTTATAGCCCGAGAACAAAACGACGACACGGAGACAAGAAGGAGACGTCTCCTTCTTGTCTCTGTGTCGTCGTTTTGTTCTCTGTCTATAATTGTCGTCTTCCCTTCTGCCTTTCTGCATCCCTCTTTTCTCTCCCTGTAAGAGCTAAGCTGAACCATGCTACCCGCAAGAGTTGCAGAACGGTGACTTTTTTGTTTTGTTTATTTCAATCAACCACTACATCATACGTGCCAATGCTGGCATGGTCGACGCTCATGTGCGAATTAAACTTCGAAATTACCATATAACGTTCAATCACATGCATCGCACTTCTGTCACACACCATACCAGTTCCAACTGCCCTTGCAGAAATGCGATTCCGACTGTAATGGCAGACGCCCAGACGCTCACATCTGAATTAGACGTCAACACATCAAACGTGAAGCGTGTTTCCGTCAACTACGCAGTTCCGAATGGCATGGAAGCCTCGCGCACATTTCCGTGCGAAATAGACGCCAGTTCGGCCGGCCCATCTGACGTGAAGTGCCTCCTCGTCGACCTCTGCATGAACGGATGCGCACGAGTGCCTCGCCAGCTACAGCAAGGGAGCTAATACGACGATTCAGGTCGTATTAGTGGCATTGCTGCTGTCTGTGATAAAGGCGTCGCGGAGGCACTTCCCGTTGACAGTCGGAACCTCTGCGCTCATTGAAACCATCACCGTGCTATCACCATCTTATTGAAATTGACTCGCTTGCGCCCTCGCCACACGGTAGCGATCCATCCAAGACACCGAAGGGGCGAGGGTGCTTCGGCACGATGGAACAGCCGTAAACATTTCTCTGTGTTTGCGTGACTCCGCGAGAACAGTGACTGCCGGAGTGTCTTCTGGAGATCGGCGGCTGAGCGAAAATTCGCCGCATGTCTTTGCTTCAAATGACCATGAAGCGGACAATCTTGGGGGAGTTAACAATGCACTCTCCGAGGCTTCCGCTCAGTGAACAGGCAGCTCGAGCACCCAACCGAAGTCTTTTCTTCGCTACCTTATTGTGTAAACCCGACCCCGTCCCTCGTTACCACGGAATATGGCGGGGACTGCGCCGCTTAGTCGGAGAGGGTCTATGGCAGAGCAGGGAGCATGGCTGAAAATGAGGTGCAGGTGCGCAGGTTTAGTCGGTGTCGCTGCGTTACCAGCGCGCGCGTCACCAGCACGTCACCTCCAGAGGCAAACCAATAGCGCGCGAGCTATCCTGAGGCCGGCACTGGCATCCTCCTCGCACTCTTTCTTTCCCTCTTTCTTGCGATGCTGGGCCAGCAATTCAAATACGCGGCCGCGCATGCTCCTGTGCACGCGACGTCACAACTTGCAACGGCCACAAGATGTCGCGCCGCAGAGCAAAGCTGGCAGCTCGCACGCTATACAAAGTCGTGGCTACGGATGTACAGTACTCGCGGATTGAAACGGGACACTCGTAGAGCGTGGCCACTGGTGCCGCCGCTCGTGGGTGCTCGCGGAACCAGGGAGTTGCATTGTGGTATAGAGTGAGGACGAGAACAGCTACGGAGCAAGCTTACTCCACCCATTCGCTAAATAGTCGGCCAGTAGTTCACCATATGCACACTGCCAGCGAAGCGCTGCAAGAATTGTGCACTTTTGCATGCATGCAGACCAAATTCAGTGGCTGGTGTGAACCATTCATATTGTGGAGCAAGCGCACGACGTTCTCGATAGGCACCCTTTGATGATAGGACACGTAGGCTGCGCAAGTGAAAAATTGGATACCGCTAAGATGTTGCGCCTGAAATGCGCTCGTAGACGTAATTGCTGCACAAAAGCATATAAAATTTGTCAAGCTTTTTGTCACGACACAAAATAAAAGGAGCAGCCACGGGCCTGTTTCCGTGCAGCATCAAAACAATGACTTGATATTTTGTTGTTTTACCCCGAGAGGCCAATACTGCGGCTATTCTGCGTGGCAAGCGTTTGTAGAGGTGTCGACCACAGAATAACAAGCGAACTTCTGCTTTTTATTGAACAATAGGCTCCAGTGTGAACTAACAAGCCTAATACATGGTGTTATTTCCATGTTGCATGAAGGCGAGCTTGTCACTCATTTTCTTTCTTGTCGAGGCCTAAACCAGAAGTAAACCTTCCATGATTTTGGCACATGTTTATCATCTCTACGAACGCATGAAAGGCACAATCTCAAACTCAATCCTGTGTTTTACTTGCACAGCATGTGTACTACTTCGCCTATGCACGCAGAACGAGAGGGTCGTCTTCTGGCGTGGCAATGAGAGAGTGCGCAGCGGCGAGCTAGTGCGGTCGACATGCGAATGCGTGCGAGCCTTGCAGCGCCATGCAGGCAGTGTACACATGATGAACTACAGGCCGACAATTTTGCGACCGAAAGAAGTAATCCTGCTCCGTGTATAGCTGTTGTCTTCCTCGCTCCATACCCCAATTCAACACATTGTTTCCACACGCACCAATGAGCGGTGGACCATGTGCCATCGGCCACACGCCCCGAGTGTCCTGTTTGAATCCGTGAGTGCTGTAAATTACGAGTAGGTGGTCTCGGGTCCATTACAGAGCTCTACTGACTAAGACAAACCTGAAAAGTGACGTCCGAATGCAAGTTGCGCATTACTCCTCCACCGCCACGCAAAGCTTTCCATGACTGGTGCACGGTCACTCACATGTCAATCTGGTCGCATTATGTGTATGTCTGACCCCTTCGAAGTGTGGAGCAGGCTGGTCTAGTTGTAAAGCTTGTACTTGAGGTATTCTCTGTGGTGTAGCACACACTTGAGCCTGGTGATGCGAGTCAGCTTACGTCATAGAAGGACGAAAATCTCCGTTGGTTCCACACGGCAGTTCACGCAGCACAACTCTCCAATAATCTGATACTGCTCGGCGTAGTCGAGTGCGACATCGGACGACAACACTCTAAAAAAATATCGAGTAAAAAGGGTCCCGCAACATTATTTGTAATCAGGCTTACCTGCGCTTCCGATCGATTTGACTTGTGGGGCTTAACGTCCCAAAACCACCATTTGATTATCAGAGACGCCGTAGTGGAGGGCTCCGGAAATTTTGACCACCTGGGGTTCTTCAACGTGCACCCAAATCTGAGTACACGGGCCTACAACATTTCTGCTTCCATCGGAAATGCAGCCGCCGCAGCCGGGAATCAAACCCGCGACCTGCGGGTCAGCAGCCGAGTACCTTAGCTACTAGACCACCGCGGCGGGGCTGCGTGCGCTTCCTTTCTTGAAAACTCGGCGCTGGTCACTTTCCCATCGAGAATGCAATGTGACCCTGATAATGGGCATGTCGATCGTGACCGGAATGTACCAGGCGCGGGGCGATAGCGCAAGGATGGAACGCAATATAGATGACGATTATTGTTGTGGGACAAATAGACACCCTTTTTACTCGCTCTTTTTTTTAGAGTGAAGGCGAAGCCGTTCAGGAAGCGCAAAAGTATACAACGGTCGTGTTAACGGTTCTGCATCTGGGGACGTCATGCCTTTGACTGGTGGCCTGCAGAGAGTTCCTAATCGTCCATTCGTCCGTTTGCGGATTAGCTGGCTCGCACGGCAAATCACCGGGATGAACGCCAAGTCCAACTCGGGTTCTGCTCAGACCATGCCGGGAAAAGTGCGTCAGGATATGCTCACATGGGCGTAGACTGAGACGAAGTTGCTGACGACGATGTCTCTTTTTCTATGGCGTGCTTTCTGTCCTGGTCCGATTAATCACACAGCCATGCCATCCTCGCTGGTATAGAGTGCGAGACCGTATACCAGAGCTCACGACGGTGTTTAGAAGAATAGAATGGTTTCCTTGTGTGCTCCCGACGGACGGAAACTTCTTGCCGTGTGCATGCTAGGTCGATACAAGACATGACTGTTCGGAACGCATTGATCGATACACCGGAGCTCGAGGGGGGCAGCCGCGAAGTAGGAATATGCTTTATTCTGGGTTGACGATGACTTCAAGAAATGAACTTCATGCCACTTTAGCACACGGTATTCTTCTATCGTTCGAAAAGAGGCTAGCGATGTTTTACGACGCGGAATCAAGCTGTGCTATCTCTTCTGAACTTGCCAGAAATTAGTACAGCTGTCTGAGTGCGGAAACATCGCCTTTTGATTTCGACCCGCCGGCACGTAAAAATGCAGACGTGCCCCGCATCAATGGCACCGGGCAAGGACAAAGCGAAAAGAGCGTGCGCTGCGTACGTCTGCTGCACGAGGCGGGATATTGACAGCGGCGGAAATGATGCGCCTGTATTTAAATGCGCGATACCGGAATTGAATACCAACTTAGACATTCATTTTTTAAAAACCTAATTTACCTATGGTCGTATGATTCGGCGGCCCACTTGGTAGCAAGGGTAGGAACAGGCTTCACGTGTGCTCATAGACTCCGTGCATCCTTAACGAAGGCGTTGCCGATACCGTGACCTCCATTAGAATTACCGGTGGTGGCTTGCTACCATTTCGAACTGCTATGCCGTGGATGGGAAAACCGTATTTCCGATGCTAGCACCACCTTTTAGGCTACGAAATGTATACTGTGGCACCGCACCTCCTGCTCCATTGGCACAGTGCCACTGGTTTGCATCTTTGCGGTCACTATGAAAGCACGGAGTGCGCCATCCGCTCCTTTCATTTGGCGACAAGAGCGACAGCAGGCTACGTGCGTACTTGCCAATGCTTCGCATCTTTGACGCAGGTAAGGAATCAGTCTATTTCTTACTTTCGCTGCTCTTGACGCTGCTGTCATCGGTGTCATTAAAAATTATTTGTATTTTTACCATGTTTGAAGGACGTTGAAGGAGATCAGGCAATTCTGTGATTAGTAGAAGCGTGAGGCTATACATCAGTTCAGAGATTTCAGGGAAGCAATCGAGTGAGACTTTCTCGAGGACATAAGGAGTATTAAAACTACGGCAAACAAGCAACATGGAGAAATTAGAAATAAAATACAAGCCCTGAGGGCTTCAAATGCTGAATTAGAGCTGCAGTGTTGTGGTCTCTCATGGCAGGTAAATGAACACGAGAACAGGATACTTCTGTCTGAACAGTTTTTTGAAGGGTAAATGCCGATATTAAAGACGTTCTGTACAAATCCCCCGAAAATTCAGTTTAAAAGGTCATGAAAACTGGGGGGAAATTGGGCGTGCCACTTGTTGCGACTATCAGACGAGCGCAGAGTTCCAACGGTACACAATTAAGGCAACAAAGAAATGTGGTTGTGCAGTTCGAGCAAAGACAATGACGGAATAACTCTTCGAAGAATGCGAGTGCAGTAATCGCGAAGTATTCGTATCTCGACATCGACGCTCGATCAGCGGCGTTCTCAAATGAGTATCTGTGCCCGGAATTGAAATGACTACTTGGTCAGGCTACGGCACGCAAGTGCAAGATTGGTTGGAAAACTGTGTAGCTTCGCGATAGAAAAACCTTTGCACTGCAGACTGAAAACGCGCCGAGGATCAAAATTCGTAAGCATGTGATGGCGTAAACAAAGTGAACAGTTCTTTGTCAAAGCGGTGCGCAGAAAAAAGCAGTTTGTGTTGTAGACACAAATATTACGTCACCGCTGTAAAACGGGAACTTGGGTTGTCTGTTCCATTAACACCAAAACACCTATGTCATGGGTGTTTTGGTTCGTAAAAACACGCTTGTTGTAGTCTGTTAGGTATGCGGAAAACACCCTTAAGGGTGCAAACTGGCTTACAGTGCGCGGCTCTTGTCGATGCGGCCAGATTTAGAAAATATGCTCTGCTGTTGCTTACCGCAAATCTCCTTTATTCCTTCAATTTTAACGCCTTCGATTCTCTTAGAGCAGAATAGGGTGTAAAACAAGGCGGACAGAACTAGCATTCACACAAGGGTGTGATGTGGTATCCCAACACTTCGCTTCGCTTTGTTCGTTTGTAGCCCGAAATTTATGGCACATACACCCACTTTGGGGGATTGGCCAAGAAAACATATTGTTACAGGGAGAAGGCGTCTGAAAAATACATTTTCTTTTGGTAAACAGGCAGGCATACAATATGAAGCCCAGTCAGCACGAGCTCGCCCTAAACATCGTCCTCTTTTCTACAATGTTCGTTTGTGGCGCCCCGTAGCATCACCCCCGGCGGCGAAGGCACCGTCTCGGTGCTTGGTTGGTCCGAGTAATATCGCTTCAGCCTCGTGACGTGAACAACGTCAGAACACGATCGCGCGCTGGTGGCGATAAGAGGTTCGATTTCATATGTCACGTCGGTGACTTGCCGCACCACACGGTACGGACTTGAGTACAGTGAAGTCAGCTTTTCGCACAGGCCAACTCGCCGCGACGACGTCCAGAGAAGGACTGTGTCACCTTGACTGAAGTGGACATCACGATGGCACGCGTCGTAGACCTGTCGTTGTCGTTCCTGCGAATCGCTCAGACGCCGGCGAGCAATCTCAAGTGCCTCTAGAGCTCTAGAGATGACATCGCGGGCATATTCTGACGTGTGGCTAACGGCAGCAAGGAGCGTGTCAAAAGGCAACGTAGGTTCTCGTCCGTACAGGAGGAAAAATGGCGAGAAACCTGCAGTGTCATGCCGAGACGTATTATAGGCAAATGTTACAAATGGAAGGGCGGAGTCCCAGTCGCAATGGTTGGAAGAAACGTACATGGCGAGCATGTCCGTGATTGTTCTATTTAGCCGCTCCGTGAGCCCGTTGGTTTGAGGATGGTACGTCGTTGTGAACTTGTGCTTTGTAGCGCAAGAGTGTAATATGTCTTGGATAACTTGTGATAAAAAGTAGCGACCCCGATCGGTAAGCAGTTGGCGAGGAGCGCCGTGGTGTAAAATGACGTCTTCTAGAAAAAAGTCAGCGACGTCGGTCGTACACCTGGTAGGAAGGGCTCGCGTGATGGCATACCGAGTGGTGTAATCCGTGGCGACTGCTATCCACTTGTTTCCGCTGGCCGATAAAGGGAACGGTCCTAGTAAGTCAACACCTACCCTATAAAATGGTTCAGATGGGATCTGAATGGGTTGAAGGCGTTCAGCTTGAAGGGTTGCTGGTTTTTTGCGGTGTTGACAGGATTTGCATGAGGCGACGTAACGGCAGACGGAACGGTAAATACCGGGCCAAAAGAAGCGACGTCGGACGCGGTCATAAGTTCTTGAAACTCCCAGGTGACCAGCTGTCGGAATGTCATGCAACTGTGCAAGGACGGTCTGACGCATATGTTGTGGTATGACCAACAGTAGCTCAGGTCCGTCAGGATGCATGCTGTAGCGATATAAGACGCCATCTTGGAGCAGGAACATACGGAGAGACGGGGGAGTTGTGGGACCACTAAGCCGAAGGATTATATCTCTGAGGTGAGGATCACGGCGTTGCTGATCTCCGATGTTGCTAAACGCGGAAAGTGCCAAAACGCAAGTAGGCTCATCGCTCTCAGAAACGTCTGCTGGGTCTACTGGATGACGCGACAAGCAATTGGCATCCTCATGGTGGCGACCTGATTTGTAGACAACCGTGTAGAAGATTCCTGTAGCCGTAGAGCCCACCGGCCGAGACGTCCACTAGGATCTTTTAAGGACGACAACCAGCATAAGGCGTGGTGATCAGTGACAACCGTGAACGGGCGTCCATACAAATACGGCCGAAATTTAGCCACTGCCCAGACGAGCGCGAGGCATTCGCGTTCTGTGATAGAGTAATTTCGCTCTGCTGGCGATAAAAGACGGCTAGCGTATGCAATAACACGCTCGCAGCCATGCTGTCGTTGTGCCAAAACGGCTCCGATTCCGTGGCCGCTGCCATCGGTACGCACTTCCGTTGGAGCGCATAAATCAAAGTGGCCGAGAATCGGTGGCGTCGTAAGTCTACTCGTCAGTTCAACGAATGCTCTGGTTTGTTCGGGTCCCCACACAAAAGTCACATTTTTTTAGTAGTTCCGTGAGCGGGCGTGCGACGTCAGCGAAATTCCGCACAAACCTACGAAAGTAACAACAAAGGCCCACAAAGCTTCGAACGTCGTTCGCAGGGGTTGGCACAGGGAAGTTCTTGACGGCGCGGATTATCTCAGGATCGGGACGAACACTAGAAGAATCGACAAGGTGTCCAAGCACAGTGAGCTGCCGGCGGCCGAAGTGACATTTCGACGAGTTTAGTTGGAGCCCTGCTTTGCGGAAAACCGAAAGAATTGTTGAGAGACGCTCGAGGTGTGTTTCGAATGTTGGCGAAAAAATAATGATGTCATCAAGGTAGCATAAGCAGATTGACCAGTTGAAACCGTGAAGAAGAGCGTCCATCATTCGTTCGAATGTAGCCGGGGTATTGTATAACCCGAACGGCATTACTTTAAACTGATAGAGCCCGTCTGGAGTTATAAATGCCGTCTTTTCACGATCCAGATCATCAACTGATATCTGCCAGTACCCGGAACGAAGGTCGATGGAAGATAAATAATTTGCTCCACTAAGGCAGTCAAGAGCGTCATCTATCCGCGGCAGAGGATACGCGTCTTTTTTGTAACTTTGTTAAGATTTATGTAGTCGACACAGAAGCGCCAGCTGTTATCCTTCTTTCTCACGAGCACAACGGGCGAAGCCCAAGGACTTGAAGAAGGTTCAATGATGTCTCGGGCAAGCATCTTGTCGACTTCTTGCTGGATCACGCGGCGCTTGGTGGAGGAAACCCGAAAGGGTCGCCGGTGTACTGGATTTGCATCACCGGTGTTGATCCGATGCTTTACAACGGTAGTTTCACCTACGGGTCAGTCACAAAGATCAAAAACGTCTTGATACGACGCAAGAAGGCCACGAAGCGCAGACACATGCTTGGCCGGGAGATCAGAGGCAATCATTCCAGTTATGCAGTCTAGTGTACTGCCCGACTGAATACTTGCAGGTGACGGTGTATCCTCTCTTAAGGCCAGTATGTGGTAGTCGCCGGCCGGGGCAAGGGTCGCAAGATATACCCCTCGTGGCAGCACTTCAGAGCAAAGTCCAAAGTTCACAATAGGGAGACATGCCACGTTGTCCTTCATTGTGATGATGGTGTGGGAGAACGCAACATTGAGCGCACAGAGGATTGTAGGATTAGGTGAAATGACATATTCGCCGTCAGCCACAGGTGGATCAGAAGAGACGTCGATATACGTCACAGCTCGACAAGATAGGCGAACAAAGTCGGCGGAGCATAGCTTTGACGGCGCAGGATCAGGAGAATCTATGGCGTGTGGTAGGACGAGCTGAACAACTCCAGCAGAACAGTCAATTAGGGCGGAATGCTCGGACAGAAAATCGAGTCCCAAAATGATGTCATGTGGGCAGTGGTCCAGTACGTAAAACAGAACAGTGGTATGACGTCCAGCAACAGTGACACGGACGGCACACATCCCAGTGACTGCCGGTGTTGCACCATCAGCTACTCGGACAACAGTGATCGGAGCAGGAGTGAGCACTTTCTTGAGTCGAGCACAAAGGCTGGAATTCATGACTGATATGTGAGCGCCGGTGTCAATGAGTGCTACCACATAAGTACCATCAACATTTACATTAATCAAGTTGTTGTGTCCGGGTATCGTGTGTAGAGGAATTTCGGGTCGGGTCGTCGAAGCAGGCTCACCTCTAGGAGCTGCGCCCGTCAGTTTTCCGAGGACTGGTGGTAAGAGGGTGAGGGGGAGCAACGTCGGTTAGTTGAGCGGGACATGCGTCCAGAGGGTGACGGGGAGCGGCTTGGGTGGGTGGGCCTGGATGGCGAAGCATCATCTTGTGCCGTGTAGATCGGCATCCGAGAGCCAGCAGGTGGGCGTCGGGTGTTAGCATAATGCGACCATGGCTGCCAACCCCCGGAAGTGCGGCAATGACGTGAAATATGGCCGAATCGTCCACAGGTAAAGCAGATCGGCCGGTCATCGGAAGTTCGCCATTCTGCCGGGTTCCGGTAACGTGGGCGGTTGTTCGGTCCGCGAGACATACTAGGTGTACTGGGCAGTCGATAGTCAGATCGGTTAACGGGGCATAGCGCCTGAAGTCCAGCGTTGGCCAGTTCCTGGCGTACGACACTCTTGATCAAAGAAATCGTGGCGCGAGAGTCGTCGGGGGCCTGGACTTGGTCAGACAGAGGAGATGCTGCCTCGATTTCGTGGCGCAAGATGCGCACGATATTGTCGGAAGCAGCAGGGGCTGGTGGCAAACGGGTGTCCTCGCAGGTAGAAGTTGCAGCCGTGTTGGGAAAACGCGAAAAGTGTGGAGTGATACGGCGACTTTTCGCTTCTTCGAAGCGTCGGCATTCATTGATAACGTCGTCTACGGTCGATGAGTTTCGAAATAGGAGGAGATTGAAGGCGTCATCGGTGATTCCTTTGAGGATGTGCGCGACCTTTTCAGATTCCGGCATCTTGTCACCAACCTTCCGGCAGAAGGCGAGCACATGTTGTATATACGTAACGTACGACTCGGTACAGGACTGGATTCGGCATGCTAGTTCTTTCTGCGCAGCACGACGACGCCCGATGGGCTTGCCGAAGAGATCAATGAGTTTCTGCTTACAGGTGTCCCAACTCATGATATCTTCCTCGTGGCTGGAAAACCACACTTTAGCTGTACCATCAAGGTAGAAAATGATATTGGCCAACATGAGCGTTGGATCCCAGTTGTAAAGAGCGCTCACCCTTTCGTACAGCTGAAGCCATTCCTCCACGTCAGTACTGTCACTGCCCGAAAAGGTGCCTTGGTCACGCGGTTGAGTCAGGACGACGGTGTGGTTAGTAGCAGCTGGATGCGGTGCTGTTGGTTGCTGCGTAGTTGGACAAAGCACGGTTGGGGTTGTCTCCGAAGAATCCTTGTGCTCGTCTTGATCAGGCATCGCACAGGCAACCAAGGAACGTCCGCTGCGTAGAATCATCGTGGTGTTGACTGAGGGAAGACCCGCACTCTCCACCAAAATGTTACGGGGAGAAGGCGTCTGAAAAATATCTTTTATTTTGGTAAACAGGAAGGCATACAACATGGAGCCCAGTCAGCACGAGCTCACCCTAAACATCGTCCTCCTTTCTACAATGTTAGTTTGTGGCACCCTGTAGCAATATAGTATTATATTGACGATAACTGTGCTAATAATTGCTTACAAAAAAGAAAAAGAACAAAGATGTAGAAGGAAAACAGTATATTTTTAAAAAACAAAAATTCAGGGAGTGAGAGAAAAAACAATAAAATTATCACTAATATAATAATTATACCTTGATTTTGGGAGCTGACCAGACAGTTGAGTTCGCCAACCCCGGATTAATTTGGGATGTGAGTGAGTGAACAAACTTTATTTTAACCAACAGATTGATGTCTCAGATTTATCCACATATTATAAATCAATTCCCGAGCCAACTTTATTTTTAATATTTGTTAAAGTGTGCCTTATGTTGAAATGCGTTTAGGGTCTTGAATTAAATTACCGCATCGAATACATCTCTGTGGCAAATTCCCAAAACGGAGGCACCAAATATTAGAACACTTTCTGTGCTTTAAATTTAAACCTAGCTTCGCAAACGGAATAGCTAGAAGTCTTTTTCTAATTACTGCGTAGTTATGACACAAGATAAAAAATGTTCATTAGTTTCTGATTCTTCGCAGAACCAACACTTTTTTGGTCTGCCACCGTTTCTTCTTTTTTCTCGGTCACAAAAAGAACTACAGAAATGATACTGTGGCAACTTTGTATGTACCAATCATTTCGTATATATTGTTATCGATTGGGGGTTCTGTGCTAGTAAATTGGTACGGGAATATACGAACGCGTGCTCTAGAGAAATTTCTATGCGAATGAAGTAGGTTTATTTTATTCGTTAAATGCTAGTAATTTATATATTATTCCCCACTGGTAGATTCGTTTTGATTATTTGGAAGGTTATGACATGTTTAAGCCAAAAATAGGTTCATTTATATTAACTAATCATTCTAGTTGAGTTGGTAATTTCTGGCTCTTCAAATGTTTCAGACTATATAATGCGCTCGACACTTGGCCGATCGCTCTGAACGAGAGATGCCAATCATTCAGGATCATCATCATAATCGTTTGGGTAAGAGGACATAAGCTCGATTATTCGAGCCCCAGCCTGCCACCCCCTACCATGACTCTTTGGTTAATTGGCCAAGGATCTTTCCGATAGGAAGGTGCAATTGCCTCCTCGCGATTGCTTACAGCTTAAAAAATGTAATCATCAATATTGCCATTTCATTTCTTTATTTTTGGGATCACCCAACATTTTTCAAACATTCTTAAACAATTCACGACAGTGGATACGTGCCTTAGAGTAGAAGAAAAGCAAACAAATTTTGGCGAGGCACGAGAACAGGCCTCGTACGCGCGAGGACAGTGAAGAAGAAGCGTCCTTCGCTGCTGGCCGGCACGCGCAGAGTCGTTGTTCCTAGAACGAGAACAAGGAAGAGCCGTCGCAATGCGTCGCCGTGGATCCTCCCCGTGGTCTTTTGTCAACAAGGACGACTACATGTCCGACTCGGGGGAAGAGTACGTCCCCGCGGCAAGGTCCTCCAGTCACCACCGCAGCAGGCCACGGCGCCGAAGGTCGTCGTTGACCCTCTCGTCCAGCAGGTCTCATCGCGGAAGTCACCCGCCCGACTCGCTGATACCACATCGCTCCAGCATCTCGTCATCGATGACGTCGTCAACGTCGGTGGCTTCGCGACCATCGCGCACGTCGCTGCGACGCGGTGCAACCTCGGCGCGCAGAAGAGACGATGACCTCTCATCCGAAATGGACAGCACCGATGAGGACGTCGAAACCAAGAGGTATCGTACGCGTCGCTATTGTGAGTGTAATTCGACTGAACAAATTTGCTGCGGATATTCACGTAATGCTGAATAGCACAAGAAAAGTTAGTCGTTCGTGTGCTCGACGTCAGCGCATATCAACAAATCTGCCCACAGTTTGCCAGGACAGTTTTGCCACACAGCCACACATATGCCCACTAGAGGAACAGGTGTCGTATGCTCGCCGCCACCCAATACAATAAAGAAGACGCCAGGTGAACACCATATAGGCTCCGTTGGATCAGTTACGACAGGTCTCATTTATGGTCATGTTTCATCAAAGGCAGCTGAGGACCACTGAGGCGGCCTTGCAACAACAGCTTACTTTCTACCTGCCCCCACACCATGGAAGGTCTATTCCGACAGACTGTGTAATGAGCAGCGCGTCACTGCTTCATTTTCAATTTCCCATCAGTTGAGAAGCGTATATATCAGACTCAACCAATTATGGCCACTGTTCTTGCATTTTGATAAAAGCAAAATGATTGAGGCCTGTGCATAATTATGTGCAAATTTTAGAAACCCAAGTGATCAGAATGCGCAACTGAGCTGTGTGGAAACCCGCAAGCTGGCGGAAGGTTGAAGGAAGGAAAATAAAACAACTACCCAATTGTACCACGAAGCCACTTCAGTATTCACATGATTTTAAAGAAAGAAAACCTTCTTAGTTGCCGGAAAATTTGTCTTGGTCCGGAGACACCTGAACGGGATGAATTTTCCTGCAAAAAAAGCTTTTATTTGAAAATCCATAAGGACTTTCTTGGGGCCTCGTGCTACAATAGAGTGGCTTCTCCTTTCCCTTTCTTGGTTAGAAATTCTGGAAACCTCCGCTACACCATCTCACGTATCATTGCAGTTAGTGATCGTCAAACTAGAGGGATTTTATTATGTTGTTCGGCTAGTCGGTTCACGAATTTCGAAAAAATTCCGCCATATCCACGAAGTGAATGATGATGAGTGGGCGAAGCTCCGGAGGTAAACCTGGTAAACCATGAATCCTCTGTACATTTTGCCCACTCGATTTTATTACATCGCTCCCCCTAGCGTACGTCGCCGCACTAAATCGAACGATTGCCTTCAACCAATGACACGTGCCATACGTGACATCATTCCTATTTTATAAGATCTCGCGTCTTTCATCAACTAATGCCCTACGGGCCCTGAGGGTATTCTAATAAATAAATAAATAAATAAACTACAAGTACCGCTTTCTAGTTTATAACATCTTGCATCTTTTCATCATCAGTTACAAGTACCACCATCTAGTAAACACTACCAGAACTAAACGAGAGGTGGCTACATACAGGAGACGGTACCGCCATTTAGTGAACACTGCAAGAACTAAACTAGAGGTGGCTACATACAGGGGACGGTACCGCCATCTAGTGAACACTGCAAGAACTAAACTAGAGGTGGCTACATACAGGCTACAGGGGACGCACAGCCCACGCCCTAAGGAGCTTCGCCCGTAAAAAGCTTAAAGTGCGCAAGGACCACAGGTCGAAGAGACTTCTCTGCTTTATATGTCTGTTCCTGCTTTCAGCTAGTCATTCTCACGCACTTTTGGTTCTTTTTGATCTACTCCCTTGCCGAGTCCCCATTTCACACACATCGTCAGTGATCACCGCACAGTAGCGTGTATTCGCTCTCACTCCTGCCAGGTTGCGCGAGCCATCCTTTAACATGGATCCCGAGATGAGCGGCTGCCTGCTGCAGTTCGCGGTGGACGTGGGCCGCAAGCTTCGGGAGGGCGGTGACACGCGCAACCTGCTGGTGTCGCCCCTGCTGCTTGCCGGAATGCTGGTGATGCTGCTGCATGGCTGCGCGACTCGCACGTGCGCCTCGGCGGCCGCCCTGGGCAAGGCCCTGCACGTGCACTGGGCGCCGTTCCGCATGGCTCGCTCCTACGACCGCGTGGCTCGCGCCACCCTGGCGCCCTTCCGGAGGCCCAGGCTTCACGCGCAGCGCTTCACCTATACCATCTTTATGGCTCTCTTCCACGACAACAGCGTGCAACTCGCCCGCTCCTACTACCATATGCAGGTATACCTCGGCTCTCCTTTGTTGAACGTAAGCTTAAAGGGCTCCCGAACGACCCAAAGGTCATAATTAAGTTGTTCTGTTGGAGTTGTGGATGAGTCGACAACGAGCGGCAGCTGTGAGAATTATTTTAACGTTGGCGTAATAGCGGAGTTGCGCGCATCTGGTAATACAGAGGGCCCTCGCTCATTTGGCTCTTTCCTACACTCGTCCACCTGCCTGTACTTCTTGTCGAGTGTTCCTGCTCACCGTACAAAAAGGATGAGCTGCACGGGTGCGTACATGCGAGTGAACAAACAGGTGTTGTACGTGAGGAGCAGGCGACATGTTGGTGTTACAGAACAAGGTGAGGAATGCCGAAAGGCATGGAGTGGGAAATGAACTGTTTTTTTGATTTTGTGAGCCGCAAGCAGCTGGTGGAGCTGCCGCGTTTAGCATTGTTGATCACGACAATATTATGAACTCAATGTGCATTTGCTTGATATGTTAGATATCAGAGGTGGTCTATGCGCCTTTGAACACTTGAGAGAAGCGCAAACAAACGGGAACTGCAGATATCGTAGCTGACATCAAGCTAAAAAAAATGAATCTAGGCAGGACCCGTAATGTGTGGAATAGACAACTGGTGGAGTGTAAGTGCTGCACAATGGCTACGAAAGTATGGAAAATGTAGGCATAGAAGGCAGAGAGTTAGACGCAGTTCGAGGAAGTTTGCAGAGGCAGGGATAAAATGAAATGAGTTCGCAGAGGATAAGGTACACTGGAGATAATTAGGAGAGCCCTCGTCCTTCGGTGTGACTAGCACACGTTGATAATGAATATGATTATTACTTATTTTACACCAATGTAATAGATTTGCTTTCATTTTCAAGTAAGGTTTTCATAGGTCCTTTACCAAGTGAATCGGGCCCAATGTTCGCTGATGGCTATGGCTTCTGAAGAGATTGTAACATGTGAAACAGTTCGTGCCTAACTTTCCGTTCTTTACTTTTGCATATATGTACTAACAATGGATGGCTAAATTTCTGTATATTGAAAGAGAGAGAGAAAAGGTGGTGAGAGAAGGCAGGGAGGTTAACCAATCTTTGGCTTGGTTGGCTACTCTGCACTTGAGTAGGAAAGGAGTAGTAATAGAAAAGAATAGAGAAGAAAGAAGAGTGAGAATGAGGTGGATAAGCAATCTGAAACTACCCAACATGTTGTCAACGCTTCCTGCAGGAGCGCCTGTCGTACCTGCTTATGAGACGCAACTTCGCGCACGACGCGGAGCAGTGTCGCCTCTCGATGGACGCCCTGGCCCGCGCCGTATCTTCATACTCCTTCAAGCCGGGCGTCGACGTCTTCCCGCGGGGCTCAGTGGACAAGCACAGCCTGGTCGTCCTGCTTTCGTGCATCCGGCTGGAAGGATCGTGGAAACACTCGTTCCAGAAGGTCAACGGAGACTTCCACGAGACGCCCGAGGCCACCGTCACCGTGTCCATGATGCGACCTACGGGCTCCTTCCGCATGTGCCCCTCCTCGGAGCTTGAGGTCCGTGACTTCCCGCGTGTCAACTTTGCACCACGTCGCTGCCAATATTATGCGTTTACAGGCAACGGTATGCCATAGTTGTCATCTTCACATGAAGGCTGTGCCACTATTCCATGTTTGCTCGAAATGAGGGGCTTCGTTGCCGTCCTCATATGATGGCGGTTCGAATATTGAATATTGGGCGTATACGATGAACCTTTGTTGGCACCCGGATATGTTGGCTTTGCCAACACTGGTTTTGTATTAGCTTGATTGGACATTCATTGCACTGGCCCATCATGCTGTGCTGCCAGGAAGTGTTTTTCTCCCTATATCTTCAACCAGTCCTGCCTGTTCGTTCATTGTTTCAAGAGCAGGGCTGCGCAGATTTTCCATGATAATTGTGACTTGAGAACCCCTGATGTCACACACCTAGAATTTTTGCTTTTCACGCCTAAACCAAAGAAGACCAGGGACTGAAATTGCTTCCGAACATCATCATATAATCATGACTACGCAGGTCAAAGGCCTCTTCCACAATCCGTCAATGAACCAGGTCTCTGCTCTCTGCTTCCACGCCATACTAGCGAACATTTTCGTCGGCCCACGTAACTTTGTCTCTCGTTTATGCGTTTGCCCTCTCTGGGAATTCAGTTAGTCATCCTTAAAGACCAGCGGATATGCTGCCTACACGCTACATGCACGGCCCTGTCCAATTATTTTTCTTGATTTCACATGATATTCTTGATCCGGTTTCTTTCCTGATCCACACTGCTCTCTTTTTGTCTCTTAAGGTTACACATATCATTTCTCTTTCCATCGCTCACTGCGTCATCCTTAATTTAAGCTGAACACTCTTTTAAGCCTCCACGTTTCTGCTACGCAGGTAAGTACCGGCAATATACAGATATTATATACCTTTCTCTTCAGGGTTAGTGGCAGATTACCATTCATGATTTGGGAGTGCTTGCCGAATGTGCTCCACCCCATTCCTATTATTCTAGTTCCTTCAATCTTGTGGTTCGGCTCCACGGGTAACTACGTGCCCTAAGTAGATGTACTCTTTCACAACTTCGAGTGTACTGCTACCTGTCCCGAAGGGCTGTTCCCTTCCGAGGTAGTTGTACATACTTCCAATAATACCTTCCCTTAAACTAGTTGATATGCCCTCGGATGAATGTAGCATGACTTAGATCAACAGATGAGGCACGTATCCTCTGTCTGTATCTATCCGTGTCTCCCCTCTTTGTCTAAGTCGCCGTGCAAGGCAAGCCGTGCTCAGAAAAAACCACGATTCCGCCCTCCCTGTGCGCTCGCCTTTGTTTGTATTGCACACCGACAGCGCGAACATCCTATCTCTGAGTGAAGCCTGATCAATGGGCGAACAATTTGAGATCTATGGCTTTTTGGTCAGCCTCTTCGTTACTATTTCTATCTTCTTCACAGACTTTGTGTGAGACCTATAAAGCCATAGTAATACGTGGGCGCAAGAAACGAGAGGCAAAAAAAAAGACAAGATGGTACTAGCGCTGTGTTATTCTTCCATTTTGTCTGTCTTGTTTTTGCGCTGTTTATTAACATTTAGTTATGCCAACTAGCCTTAGAATTTTCGAAACATCTGAAAACCTCCCCGTGCCGCAGGTGACGGTGTTAGAGCTGCCGTACGAAAACCGCGACGTGTCGCTGGTGATACTGCTGCCGCAACGCCTCGATGGTCTGGCGGCGCTGGAGAAGCGCGTCACGGCCGCCCGCTTGCTTCACTGCGTGACACGACTCGAGGAGCGGCACAACATGACCGTCTACTTGCCCAGGCTCAAGCTCAAGAGTGTCACCGACCTAGGGCCCGTGCTCAAGAACATGGGTCTGGGCGTGCTTTTCACAGACGAGGCGAACCTCAGGTGCGCGTTACTCCGCTGTGGTGCAAGGGCGGTACTTTGTCTTGGTGACCGAAGAGAGAGTACGGGCTCAACACTGGCCTTAGCTCAATCGGGACGTGAAGCATTATTTGCGGAATACTTCCGAAACGTGTCACAAATGCCAGTGTCGTAAAGCACCAGCTGCTTTTCTGAAGCCCGTCGCCCCTCGAACGCAACCTTTTTCAACAAATTAACATGGACCTGCTCGAACCTTTTTCCAAGTTTGGTGATGACAACCGCTGGATTGTACTCGGCGAGAGCTCACCGTTAGTGCGAAGAAAGTCCGTTCTGCAGTCGAGCTCTTTAGGGCCGCGCGCTGCAGAACGAGGTTTGGCGCATGGGTTCTATTCCAAGATACGAAAATGTTTCTCTTTTTTTAAAGACGATAGTCTTTCTTGGAGACCTTGGACGCAAAAATTTTGGTCTGTCTGTTTGTCCACCGTTAACGATACCCTAAAAGGAACCAGAGAGACCAGTTGATACCCCAAATGGCTGACCCCATCCGCAGCACCTACCAATGTTGCTCAAGATTCAGCATTCATACTTGTGCAATTGTCAGTTAAAAAGCAATTATTGCGCATATCTGAGGCACCATAAGTGTATAATCTGTCTGTGCGTCTTTTACTAAAAAGGCATACAAAAGTCATTCTGAGGACCATAGCGTATATCACGCTGCGCTGACCATGCAACGCTTGCACGAAAAGGCAAGTGTTTTCAGCGCTTTGCTACGACGACATGGTGCTGGCACCTACCCATTGCTTTGCGTTCTACACCTTATCGCCTCCGATACCGGTGCGCACGCCGCGCACTTTGTTTTCCAAAATAACTGCCAGATAGCGCTCATGTCTCATGTGTGACATGACTTGATGCGCTCGTACACCTCCGCTGCATGATCGAGGCACTCTAATGCAGTGCCTCCAGACACCATTTACCTATTTCTTTCGCAGAACATCAAATAAATGTTTTCCTCGCTCTCTCCACACGAAGGACTATTGTCTTTCGATGACAATTGCAGATTAACATGCCAATACGGGGCCGATTTTCTTTCATTCGCACATGTTCATGTCACAATGTCATAATCGTGACCTACACAGTAAAGTTTTGGTGTCCCCCGGCATAAACACTTTTCCTGTTACAAATTGACCGCCATCCTTCCCCTGCTGAAGTTAGTGCCAAACGAATCTGTATAAAATGATACTGATTGGAGGCGGAGGTGTGGGCAGGTTTGTTTCATTTTTAATTTATAGTAATAGAAGTGATAACCGCTTTGAGGTCACCGTAGTATCCGCGATTGCCTCCACGTCTTTTTTTCAGCAAGCCGAATTTGTTCCTTTGGGTTAACTTTTGTTTTGACGCTATTTTTTTGGTGTTTTTGATTTCCTTGGTCTACCCGTGGCAGTCTTAGAAGAAAATGGGTGAGTTCTTTTACGGGTCTCCTTTTTAAGTTAGAAAGCAGGAAACGTGCGCCGGGAAAAATAACGGCCTTTTGACGTCATTTGACACCTGCATAAAAGGCGCAAAGCAGCTTTCACAGAGTTTCTCACAAAATTACCAAGAGGGGACTCTGGTGCTAGTGAGCTGCTGAATGCCAGGGAATGACAGTATATGCGAGCTTCGAACTTGACTCGGATTTGCATCGTTGATCCAGTGGAGCCCAGGCACTCCGAGGACGCGTCTAGTTGCAAAGCGCTCCTTGCGTCAAGACGGTTAATTTCTTATTAAAGGATTGCGGAATGAGCTACTTATTTTTTGCCATTGCAAAGAAACTTGTTTTATTTGACACTGTAAATTCTGCGTCGATGTTGAATTTTACGACGGGTAAGAAGTAACAAATGGCGCGTAAACTTGGCAGGCAGCGCGACAAAGCCAGCATTCTCTCTGACACTTTGTCATCTCTTTCTTTCGCCATTTGGTGGTCCCAACAAGGTTAAAGGGCTCTCATTTTAGAATCTAATATGTGCGGGAGAGATCAGCTCGCAGCAGCTTTGTTTTAGAGAAAGTTTATTTACGCAGTCGTATCGCCTTTGAGCCGACGCCTCGATCAACACCAGCCAACACAAGCCTATATAGTGCCTAGAATATGCATATACCATCATTCCCAGCACTCTAGCAGGGCCCCTTAAAAAATTGAGTGGCGCCAGATTTTCCTCTGGGTATTCTTGCGAGAGTCTATGGCAGATGCAGCATAATCTTAGCCGGGAACACATAGGTTCCAATTGCCGCCCTCACGTGGCCTTTCATTGCCTCCTTCATCTGCCCACTTTTGATAAAAGAAAAACGAACGCGCGTCCCAACGTTACTCCTGCGTCCTCTGTTTCACACTCAGGTACCTGAGCAAGGCGGAAGGCGCTCACCTCTCGGGCGCCCGCCACGTAGCCGTTCTGCATGCCAACCGGAAAGGCGCCGTGGACTCAGACAACGACGTCTCACCTCCTCCAATCAGTCGCGGCGTTGTCTGTGGGACGGTCACTCCACCATCGGCGTCCGCCAGTTGTCCCACCAGTACTACGCCGGAAGGGGCGCTGTCTCCTTCGTCTGCTTCCTCCCCGACAGCCGACTCTTCCAGCGGCATGAACACCAGCACCGCCCTCGACGAGCCGTCCCGCTCCGCGTCGCAGTTCGTGGTCGATCGACCCTTCATGCTGCTGATGCTCAAGAGAAGACCCGAAGTCGTGCTCCTGCTCGGCACCGTCAAGAAGCTCGTCTAGTTTCACAGAGACCCGACGGTATACGTCGGATACGCAATCGCTGCATTGCGTCGGGGTGCAGCCTTAAAACCTTGTTCATAAATTCATTGCGCGCAATACAGTATCATCTTGACGTCAGAGTGCTTCGTCGGCATTTTGTTTTATCAAAGCTAATTAAGGCACAGCCAGAGTGTAACACTGATAAAAAACAGTAACAAATGATTGTAGTATCAAGCATTGTTCTATCGCTGCGTAGAAATTGTTTTTTATTTATTGATATTATCAGGCTTGTTTGTTGAGCTTACTCAAGAGGGTCTACTCTGTTAGTTCACTTGTACAATCGCACTACTATTCTTACGTTCATCGTATTAAAAAATTTTCTTGATCTCGTCAATAAAATAAATTTGTGTGGCTCAAACACTCTGTGGTTTTCCCTGTATATTTTTTGCGATAACCAAATTGCTTACTTTTTCTGCGATTACCGTTCTGCCTATTGTATTTCCTAAACCATAATACGGGTACAGGGAAATCTGAGCTTTCTTCTACCCACTTAACTCATTATATGCACATCTGCACCTACCGCAAGTAATACTCAGTCAGCAGGAACGAAAGTTTAGATTTTTTTCATTTACCTTTAGGCGTTCGGCTGCGACTCACCTACTTCCGTGTGTTGCTTTGCATGTGCCGTTATGGGAATGGAACAAAAACGTACCAGTACATGTATTTCACAACTTCCGAGGTCATCATGACGGAAATTCTTATTCCCTAAGCGTCGAACTGCATGGTGTATCGCAACAACTTTTATCATTTAACGTCACACGAAATTCGTAAATTAATTTCCACCAGCGACTCCTCAAGTTTATACAAAACTTTTAAAAAAGGGTTTATTGAGAGAAGTTATGAGAAGCATGTGGGTGCAGCGGCTAGTCTAAGGATCCACTGGCCCCAGCAGCATACCGGACCTGGTCGAGAAGTGTCACTTGGGTTTCCTTACTTCCCTGCAGGCGAGCAAGGTTTCCACAGTGGCATTCAGAATTTTTATGCCAGAATCGGAATGGAATTGAATTGAAAAACGTTTTAGGTGATTCGTGGGTGTCAGTCAGCATGCAGCGGACAGCTCCACGTCAGGACAGGTGGGCTTTCTCCAAAACGTTGCGAGCCCATTGGACTGCGGCATCGTCGTCAGCCCGTAATGCGGGGCACCACCAGAGCAAGTATTCTAATTTGGCAACCCTTGAGTAAAGCGCGTGACTCTTTGTCGTCTGAATTTCGGGATAAATACTGTGGAAGCATGCATATGCCTTGACCTGCAAGAGAGTGGCCGCAGGATTCCTATTGTTTGGAACCAAAGTGCCGCGCGTCGCTGTACATCGTACTTGCACTGGTATAGTGAATTATGGGATTGAAGAAAAGGCCGAGCAGGCCAACACAACAGGGCAGAGCACTAGGCTGGTCCACGTGGTCATTTGGTTCCGTAATATATACCAGCTCAATCATGACGAACCAACCCGCTCGATTTTCAATTGTAGCTGTATAACATCTTTACCCACGTTCCCCAGCAGGAATCTGAGGTCTGCTAAAAATCTCCGACTAATATTTGCTTACATGTAGCTTCACTTGAGGTAGGTTTTGGAGCCTGGTCAGAGTTGCTTATTTTTGAATTCGATAGAAACAGTCTCGCCAAATTGGCCCATAGTAGGGATATATAATTGATAACGAATAGTATGGTGGTACCCAGACGAAGACCAAGTCGCACTAAAGATTTCACGAGCACAATTCTTGGTCCATCTCGTAGTGTAGGGAGGAGCAATGTGAGAAGAATATCATCATTATTAATACGCATACGCGTGTTTTGTATCTCGCCTGGTAGAGCTGGTAAACATTTGCTAAAACAGGAGAGGTTTCAAGGGAAACCAGTGGCTAGTGGGTCAGCTTTCTTACAGTAAAAGGTGGAGAGCCTAATCGCGGACCTCATTGGTCTTGGCCGCTGTCCTGGCACGCCGGATCATGGCTTGTTGGGCCGGAAGGTTCTGGTAGCAGAGAAGGGTTGCCTTCCAGTCCTCACACTTAGGATTGGGATTTGGTGGTAAAGGATCGAGCTGGCATGTCCATACCACGTGGTAGGTGTCAGCCACCTCCACACAAAACTGCTGGCAGAGGCCAAAAAAGGAGCAGTCAAAATCTAAGCGCGTCCGGGCACAGTAACGTATTGGTGAATGGATGGAGGAGAATTCTCTCGCCCGTCTCGTCCTCGCATGCTTATTGCGCATTATTTTTGTTATCTGTTCGGTAACTAACTAGCTATGCAATGAATCGTGTATAACGCATAACTATCGCCTAATTGAGAACACGTGCAAACAAACATTCAAAGTTCATTTTTTTTTCAATGTGGCCTATAGCTAGTTTGGAAGAATATCAATAGCTCTTATCCCATTGTCCGGAAATTTTAAGTTCATCGCGACCGGAGATAAGTGAAAAAACTACTTTCCCATTTATTTAAATGCTTGCTTCCCCTAATTATTTATCGGCTCAACCCTGGTCTGGTAATCTCAGCATTGAGCCTAAAATGTGAAGCGTAGATAAAAATGTCGATCGTCTTTTTCTAACACGTTAATTCATTAGTGGGAGTGATGAAGACCATTGGAAACACGGTGTATATAGGACACTAGGTTATATTATTATGTCTGGACAAGCTTTTTTGGTAGCCCCTTCTAAGAACGCTGCCGCAGGTATGTTGGGGCGTCTGCTCACCCGTTCAGCCTTAGGGAAAACTTAGGGGCGAAGCACTTTATGCTTTGGGCTTGTCACTCCATGTCCGTGTTCTCCACAGAGAGATTCGCGGATTTAGGACAAAGAAAAAGGTTGAACAACTAATATCAATCACAATTGTGACATAGTAATATAAATCACGCCTCTAGAAGCACAAGCTCCTGGTCGGCAACTTTAACGTTGACATTATGAACCTCAGAACCTAGTTTCGTCGTCGATGCTCACTGCCCATTGTCATATGCATAAAACTGTAGCTATAGTCGAAAGATACGTGTGTAGGTGAATGAAAAAGGTTTACAATAGACGAAAACTATGATGATCTTGACGGGCGGAGCAATGGCAACACTTGCAAGCACAAACCATTTATAATAAAGAGTGACTACAGCGTATACAACAAATGTACACCTTAGGACCAAGTTTTCTCGTCGACCTTTTGTCATTTTATGTCACTCAGTTTACATTAAATGAGGCGAACCTCGAATAACTTGTGTGAGACACAAAAAAGTTTACCAATACACTAACATCAATCATAATTGTGACAGAACAATACAGACACCTCCAAGCACAAGCCCTTTATGTATACTAATTGGCAACCTCAACGTTGGCATCATTGACCTTAGGACCCCGCTTCGCCCACTCGCTATTCACTTCCTGGAGATGAGTAGAGAGAGCGACAACTTTATTTAAAAAAGGTAATTAAATTTCTGGTGAACTACTGCCGTCATGTTGAAATTGAAAACAAAGTGAAATGAAATAAAAAAAGACGAAACGAAAACTGACTGCAAAATTCATTATAAGTTATTGATTTAGAAGGTTATAGATGATGATGAAAGCTTTCTTTTTGTTCCTTAAAAGGTTTTCTGGGCAAGTGGGTGGGGTCCTCTGTCCAGGGCTCCACTGGCCTTCTCTATTCGCCGCACTTGGTTGAGCAAAGGTAGCTGACTTTGCCTATCCTTGCTAGCAAGTCAGATCTCCCACTGCTTGGGTCGAGGTGTTTTAGAATATGCCGAGATTTATAAAATCATGTTCATACACATCCTAATCTTGGTTAGTTGTTCTCAGCGAGTAGACATTCATATTTCTGTAAGATCATTATCATCATTATCGTCATTATCTACTATTCGCATACCGAAGACGTCCCGTGCAGAGTGGATCAATTGCAGCTCCCGCTCCTTGGGAGCCTCCTAGTTAGGTGATAGTCACCAGTATATCTGTTCTACTGTAGAAAGATCCTCAATCAAATCAACGTAATTTTCATTGCGAATCTCTCAATTAGTAAAACCTCATTTCTTCTAACCATATTAAAATTCATTGGATTTAAAAGTAATATGTGATCCCTTCTATCTACATACACGTGTATTGAACAATATCTCAGCGTGGAAGTAAGCCATGCATTTACGTCGTCAGTTCCCGCTGTCCATCTCGCTCTCAAGCTAGTTTCATGGCCGATCGCCCATGATGTGATTCTTCTGGGAAGCATCATCATCACGCTGAGAGCACTTCCTAAAACATCAATGTGTACCTGCCCCGAAGAAAGGATCCAGTGTGGGACGTCAAGCCCTAAAGTGCACCAACGACAGGCACTATTCGGGGGGATAGGTACCCCTCAGCCACACCCTAGATCTCTCGATCTACTTGACCTGTTGCCAAGTTTCCGGAATGCGGATCCGAACGCACCAAAGCTTCTAGCTACAAATGCACTAGCACTAATCAAGGTAACCATGTCTGCTTCTGCACACAGCACGACATTGACGACCACACATGACGCCGGCGGGGCGAAAGACTCAACACTTCCCCTCGGTGAACTATTCCAAGCAGCGAAATTCTTACAGTTCGATACGGTCGAAGAAACCGGCGTCGATGACGACGTTCCTGGAAGCGGTAGCATTCACTGTGAGACTAGTTTTCGCTTTGAGTCGACGAGCTCTCACGATGGCGAATGCGAGCTCTCGAAGCGATCAGGGGTTGTGGAGCGTGCGACGAGCGTCGAGACTTGGATATGGGAGCCCGGCCAGCTTCGTTCCACCGTCGACACTTCGACGCCCTCGAAGAAGCCGCCTAACTTGTCTTGGATCTTCTTCCTCCTGGTGGCGGTGTGCACCTTTCTGATGCTCACGACGTACGTGCGCTACCTACTAAACAGCACCATCGTCATCTCGAAGAACGTCACCACTCGAGCACCGAGGATGTCGTTCAACAATGGGTCAATGGAATCCGGTAGGGTCGGTTGAGGATCGCTTCGTGTTCACCAAAAGGGACTGCCCACGATAGGAGAAGATCGTTGTTTTGGCAGTCGCACTGTATACGAAGAACCCAGCTACCCATCGTCAAGTCTTCTTACGCAATTCATGCAACATTACTTATTTTTGTATGTATACAGTCTATAGCTAATTCTCTCTATTCAAGCGTTTAATTGAAATACGACAATGTTTGCGTCATAACTTGTTTGACTTGTGTGTACGGAGCTTCCGGAGGAGAAGTGTGAAGTGTCGCCCTGGGTGTCCCCTGTACAATGGTCATAACCAGCTAGGCGCCTTCGTCACGCACAACTAGTACAAATCAATGATTTAAATAAAAGGTGGTTCACTGCGAAAATGCGTGTGGCAACTGTTTATATTTTGCGCTTAAGGAGTTAAAATCAGTTATGCAAAACTTTATTTCAGTATAGGAGTTAGTGCGTTTCGTTACGTTCTAGGAGCCTTCCAAAACCACCGATGCATTTGTGTGTGTGTGTGTGTGTGTGTGTGTGTGTGTGTGTGTGTGTGTGTGCGTGCGTGCGTGCGTGCGTGCGTGTGTGTATGTGTGTGTGTGTGTGGACCTTTTTACAAATAGACATTTTTACTGTCAAATAGACATTTTTACTAACCAAATAACATTGGTAAATTTCCCCCTCCTTTTTTCAAATAATCATCACGACTGCACGTTCCGCTTGAGCAGTGCTCTCGCATATAACAGACGGCGCAAGGCGATATATCTTATCAATTTAGACTTTATTTGGAGCCTCACGGCGACGGCGACTGGAAAAGTACCGCTAATTGGGTTGTCTATAAATAAATGATATGGCAATAAAATTAGTCTTACTTGGGATGGGCAGTGTATATCTATTACATTTTCGAAATTGATCAGCTAGAATATCAACGCATAGATATAGCTAGACAATGACATTTACTATTGGATACTTCACAAAACCATTTGGCAAAGGGAACATGTTGGTTTATGAAGTTGAATGCACTGCAAAAGCAGCACTCAAGAAGCGAGCAATTTGCGTACTTCCTTCACGCTGCGCGAGTGACGGAAACTTTTCAAGCATGATGAAATCCACCATCATACAGCATGATGAGATCATACTGTATGAATCAAATAACTACAAACGTGTTTTATTGAAGAGATGGCTCCCGACTGCACTTGGGAATTAGGTGGAAAAGAGGTCGCACCAGAGAATTGTTGGGGGGGCAGCGTCGTTATTAAGCTGCTATCAGGCTTTGTTGTACCATCTTGTGCGGATAATGGAACCACGCCTTCGGTGAATGTTCATGTCCTATAAAGTGATTGTAACAGGTTTACTCTGGCTTTGCCCAAGGCGTTTAACGTAAACAATCACAAAGTAACATGCTAGCCTAATTGTTACCCAGCACTATAAGTTGGTGTAAAACGTTTTACAATCAATATTGCTTTTGAAATATTTTGTTCTCACATAAATTCGGAAGTATCACCGAATGAATAATAGTGGTGTATATGTTTTTTGTAATACCCTCAAAATAATGCTTGTTATATATCACACGGAAGGGGCAAGCAGCTGCTCTTAATTTCCCAAACTATCGTTAAAATGGTGTGTTCATTTTAAGCTCGTTACAGCTTAGGTTAATCCTTGACAATGTTTTTCGCCTAGTTTTCATAGGTGATTCGAAAACATATTGCATTTGATTCATATTTTTTCTGCCCCGCCGTGGTGGTCTAATGGCTAAGGTACTCGGCTGCTGACCCGTAGGTCGCGGGTTCAAATCCCGGCTGCGGCGGCTGAATTTTCGATGGAGGCGGAAATGTTGTAGGCCCGTGTGCTCAGATTTGGGTGCAAGTTGAAGAACCCCAGGTGGTCGAAATTTCCGGAGCCCTCCACTACGGCATCTCTCATAATCATATAGTTGTTTTGGGACGTTAAACCCCACATATCAATCAATCATATTTTTCCTAATAAACAGTTGGCGATTAAAACTGCGAATTGATGCTATAATGTCCATAGATGTCCATAAATATATCTGGCTGATTTGGTAAATAACAGCACAGGGGTAAGCGCTAGATGTATGCCATCATCATCAACATCATCATCATCAGCAGCAGCAGCAGCAGTAGTAGCTTGACTACGTTTGCTGTAGGACAAAGGCCTCTCCTATGTTCCACTAGTCAACTCGGTCCTGCAGTGCTTGCGGCTGCCACTTTATACCCGCAAACTTCCTAATCTCATCTACTCAGTTAACATTCTTACTCTTCCTGGCCCACTTGCCTATCTGGAAATTCAGTCAGTTACCCTTAATGACCAACGGTTATCCTGCCTACGTGCTACAGGCCCAGCCCATGTCGATTTCTCCTACCTGATTTCAACTATTGCCCCGGTTTTTTCCCTGATCCACTCTTCTCTCTTCTTATCTCTTAAGGTTACACCTATCATTTTTCCTTCTATCGTTCACTGCGTAGTTCTCAATTGAAGCTGAACTCTCTCTGTAAGCCTCCACGTTTCTGTTCCACAGATGTAAGTACCGGAAATATGCAGCTGTTCGATACTTTGTTCTTGAGGGTTAGTGGCTGAGTACTATTCATGATTTGAGAATGCTTGCCGAATCTGATCTACTTCATTATTATTCTTGTAGTTATTCTATTCTCTTGGCTCGACTCCATGGTTACAACATGTCCTAGGTAGACATTATCCTTTACAACTTTCAGCGTCTTTCCACCTGTCTCAAACTGATGTTTTCTGCCGAAACTATTCCACATTACTGCATATTAATTTTTCAGACCTACTTTACTGCTTTCCGTGTCCAGTTCTGTAATTATGAGCTGTAATTTGTCCCCTCAGTTGATCATCAAGGCAATGTCATCAGTGAATCGCAGGTTACTGAGATAGTTTCCATTAGCTCTTATCTCTAACGCTTCCCAATGTAGGCCTCTGAAAACCTTCTGTAAGCACGCGGTAAATAACATTGGAGAAATTGTACTCCTTGTCTTACACCCTTCTTGACTGGTATTCTGTCACTTTCGTTATAGAGCACTATGGTGGCAGTTCATCCTCTCTAGATTTTGCCCAGGATGTTAATATAAGTTTTGTCAACGCCCTGATTCCACAGTGTCTGCATGACTGCTGATATTTCTACTAAATCAAATGTCTTCTCGTAATCTATGAAGGCTATGTATAGCGGTTGGCTGTATTCTGAACACTTCTCTGTTACCTAATTGATATTATGATTCTAATCGATTGTTGAGTTGCCTGTTCGAAATTCTGCCGGTCTCTTTGGTTGATTGAATTATAATGCTAGCAGCTGTCTTAATTCTGCTAGCAATTACTTTAGTAAATAGCTTGTATATGACGGAGAGCAGGCTGATCGGCCTGTAATTCTTCAAGTATTTGTCATATCTTTTCTTACGTATTAGGACGATGTTAGCAGTGTTTCAAGATAGTGGTACCGCCCCGTATGAAGACACTTTGCAAACAGGGTGCCTAGTTCTTCTAACACAATCTGTCTCCCGTCTTTCATCAGATCTGATGTTGCCTGATCCTCGCCAGCCGCTTTATCTCTTTGCATTCTCTCCAAGGCTTTTCTGACTATTTCTGTCATTACTAGTGGGATGTAGGTATATACCTTTATTTAAATAGACGATACCTGCAAAGTCCCACGCTTCGGGTTTTCTCTGTGAAATGAACAAGCAAGGAATAATTGTTTACACAGCTGGTTACGATTGAAAGCACGTAATGGGTGATGCGTAGACGCAGATAAAGAGTGCATGATTATATGGTGTCTCACCAGGAAATATCCGCCAAATGCAATTTTTATCTGGAGAGCAATCCAACCCGGGCAAGCATGCATGTCCGTTGGATATATTTTTTTACCACAGTGATAATCATTACATTTTTACATTGTTCGTAATGTGACGTCCCCGCAAACACGGACTGAACCCCGGTCCTTTCAAGATGTTTTCGCTCGTTTCTCAAACCCGTGCAAAAAAAAATCTTCGGTGTAACGAATGGGCATTCCGGAGTGAAGTACCTAGAAGGATTATTTCTACTGTTCTCGCGCCCCCCCCCCCCCCCGCGCAAACACGAGGACCGGGCAGTGCCTTGTCGTCTACAGACATTGTGACAGTGTACGGTGGAGGTAATCCGCGCGCACCCTTCATATTTGTGGCATGGGGGAGCAGCAGAGCACCTTTTGTTGGTTCGGGGAATGCGACCCTGTCGTAGCGCCTGTGCCCAGTACGACCTGACTTTTCGTCAGCCTCCGTGGCTCCAGGGCTCATTACTGCGTTCTGCGCGGATGGCCACCCGTGGCGTTGAATGACGAAAAGCGGCGGCTACGGAGAATTTCGCGGGAGACACCGAGCTGCATGGGAACGTTGCGACTTGGTCTGGACATCGGCTCATCAAGTACCGGAAGCATCGGGACCATCGTTCGCCCGTAATTAAAGTGTCTTGGGACAACTTGCCCAACCCCCTCTCTCTATGAGGCTTGAGTTTGTACATTGTTACTTGCTCGGCTTTGTTTGGGAGAGGGTTTTCTACTGGTGTAGGCCGCGGGGGCGGCCGCCGAAGATGATACACTCCGACTGAGAAGAAAATATGCCGCGTGGATAGCGCCGATTGGTTTGGTGCCCCGGGAGGGCAGAGTCGAGCCCGAGAAAAGCGGCCACGTGTCAAGGAAGGGGAGAGGCAAGGAGAGTCTTTCTCAGGGGAGAAAAAGAAGTAGACGGCGACGGAAGGAGACAGATCAGCCCTCGACGCGAAGAACCAACCTTCGGTCCCGACTCGAGCAGCCAACTCCGAGGCCCCGGCTACATGGACATTCTGTGAAACGAACTTCACCTCCTTTACTTAAACGAGCTTTGCGAGAAGGGATGCGGCATATTGAGACATTGCGTGGTTTTATTAATTTATGACTTTATCATTTGTGCCGTCGTGTGTTTACTCTGTATTGAGGCGCCCTTGTATTGTCACCGTTACTTCGCTTATGTATCCTGTTTCGCGTGTCACGAGTATTTGTTGATGTGTTAGAATTTCATGTAACAGAGATGTCATTCACAGACAGTATGTGTGTATGCCATTTGCACTCGTTATTGAGTGAAATGCGTCCATTATTAAGAAAAGACCGTGACGTCTCTTACTTCCCGGCCCCAGCACGAATTCCTGTATGTGGAAAGTGATTGAGACACGTAGCCAAGAGGGAACCGGATAAAAAGGGGGTCGAGGGGTCTTCCCTCTCTCTGGCGATCGGTGGCATAGTGGGGACGTCTCAGTAAATATACACACTCGACAACAGATGGAATCAGAGTATTTATATTCGGTATTTAGTACAATGAAATCGGAATGGTAGGTAACTAAATATAGTTATGGATCGATTGAAGACATGCATGGCGTTTCACTATTTTTTGCACTCTGTTGCATGTGTTACACATCCTCACCTCTTGTACGTCTCTGTCATTCGTGTGCATGTTCAGTGTCCACTCTGCTTTCTTAAGTTTACCTCCAGAAGCTTGTTCAAAAGAATTTCAGCAGCTTGCTCTTTTACTACACAGTCTGTGGATACAACGGGTGACCCAGTATCGCACGTGCTGCTTATTCACGCCGTGCAGCACGTGTGGGGTTCACTTCCTGTGTGTTCCGCGGGGCTCCGTCTTTGAAGCACAGAAGACTGCATTTTGTTTGCTTTAGCTACTATATGAACGGAATGCTTGGTGGCAAAATCTGACTCGCAGCGTAACTGCTTAAGAACAGCGCTAAACTCATCGGCGCATTCATTACGGCAAAAGCCTTGTTCTGACAGCTTACGGCTGAGGTCGCACACTTCGGTTTCTCTCAATAAAAAGATAGTCTACGCACGTTACCAGATCTGAACTCAAGTTACACACAAGCACAAAATGGAAAGACCGACAGGAATTCCTAGCAACCTAAATTCTCAGGTCTTCAATTAATAGATACTTATATCTCTCAATCACTAATATTTAAGTTTTACTCGCAAAAATCACAATATTTTTATGCGTCACGCTGCAGTAGAACGCTCCAGAAATTTCGACCGCTGAGTTCTTTAACACTGACACCACAAAGTGCACGTTCCTCTAGCATTTTACCTCCATCGCAATGAGACTTGAATCGAACCCATGACTTTCGAAGCAGAAGCCGAGTGATGTATCATCAAGGTGAATATTCATATTAACTGTCGGCACAATCCTGGTAACAAGGTTCCATGTTATGTAAACTGTAAAACAGGCACATTGACAAGGCTGGATCGTTGCTATCTATTCCAGTGTTCGGCGTTTTCTTTGAGTATCTGCCCATAGATAAGTGAGTCACGCTTCTTCAGAGTGAATCACGTCATTTGTGCGCAACAACATCGCAAGTTTGCGATGTCACGTCTATGACATTAGTGTGCACATCAGCAGTTCGGTTCAAAGCGATCCACAATAGTAGCCCCGATTGGTTCCTCGTTTGGCCTTGTCTAGTCGTGCACTCCCTGCTAACCACTCGAAGGAGCCAGCTGTTTTGGACAAGCAATATAATGGCCGGCATAGCGAACGAGGTGACTGTGCGCCTGAGTATGAAGGAAGGTGGCGACGACTTGATCCAGCGTTTAGATGCACTAAACCCAAAAACTGCCAGTGAATTGGTTCACAGAAAATGTGTCACTGGCGAAGCGGTGCAGCTGTGCACCCGAATCGGGCGCTGCGTGGGACTCATGTGCCTGCGCTCCGTTGCCTGCCCTCTCGCTAGGATGGCTACCCTACCCTCGCGCCTAGCTTACTGCTCCAGTTGATGCTGAAACGGCTCCAGCGTCTGGAACACCTTGAGCTATCACTCGTTGAAAACTCCGAGTCAGCCATCCGCGGCGAGATGGACGACGGGCGTCGCAACAGCAGGAAGTCGCCTTGACCCACAGGCTGGGCCGATTGTACGTCGAGTTCAGCGGTGAGGACCGCATCTTGAAGCTCCTCCAAGAGCTTCTGGCATTCTGCCTCAACTTGACTGAATTACTCGTCCACTTCTCGTGGGGTAACTTTTCGAATGATCTGTCGAGTGTCGCGACCTTCATGAAAACCACGTCGAACAGGAAACATTCACACTCACCCCCGAAGTGCTGGTTTCATTTTCGTACGAGCCGGACTGATCGTCGCGTCTCTCCTAATCATACGGTGGTTTTAGAAAGCTGAACCCCACATATTAACATCACTGCATTGATCGTCAGATTTCACAAACTGCGTGACCGTTGACGCCAACGTTCGTCACAAGAGGTCGGGCCACTCATGGAGCTGCATCGCACATCATCAGCTCGCGTACGGCCCAGACATGGACTTTCCGTCGCCGGTAGTCGTGTTTGAGCAGATCGCTCACACGATGGGCTAATCATTACATCTCACCAGCTGTCGACGCTGCTGGACGCTTGTCTACGAAATCTGTCTCGTGCTACTCCCACGAGTGCCCACCATGAAGTTTCTCCCGATGGCAGGAGCAGCGTACAGCGATAATCTCTGCCGTTTCTTCTCCGTCACACTGGAGCACGTCATCGAGCTAAACCTGACTTCTTTGCATTTTCACCGTGACCTCAACCCAATGAAACTTCTTCCGAAAGAGACCCTGAAGCGCCTGCCTGCCTTATCAATGTCACTTTGCGTGCTTCGATGCCAGTCCCCAGCACACCGTCTGCTGACTGCTTGCTCCGACCTCCAAGAGCTTGACGTGCGGATCGACAGGTGAGATGGAGAGATAATTGTGCCACGCCTGCGAGTTTTTTTTCCACCGAAAGGCTGTCCGATTACCACCAAGTGGTGCGACGTTAGTAGTTCGCACTGGTGTCGCCAAGCTGACGGTGCGCGACGTTTCCGCCCACGTCCAGCGGTGGTTCGTCGGGTGCTGCCCGGACGAGCCACACCGTCAACGCGTTGACAATGCGGCTCGCCGACTGGCCCGGCGAGATCCGGAGTCTATTCTTCGGCTACATAGAAGACTCATTTGCAAGAAACACAACCATCTGATGCCTCTTTCTTCAGCATACGAGTTTGTCAATCAAAAATCAGCAACTACGGGTGAGTGAGCTTGTTTTTCCTCGCTGCGGAGAGCCCCGCGTCGTGCTGCCAGCTGACGTCTTTTTGCTGACGTCGCCTTGACCACATAGTATAGATTCTTTCATAATCCACAAGTTCGCGCTTCTCTGCGCAGCATATTGGCCCAACTAATGACGTCATCTTTGCTGGAGATTAAGTCTAAATTGCACCTGCTGCGGTTTGTCTACATCGTACGTGTTTTATCCTAAGACAGCTCAGTGGCCATTTGCCGCATCACGGCGCAAGCAAACTGTGCTTGAAGACGCCTTGCCGAAGTTAATAGCTGTTATTAGTTCGGCTACTGCATAACAGAAAAATCTTCCCCGGTGGCCTGGTGGTTACGCTCCTAGACTGCTTACCCGACCATCGTATCCTGGCTGCGGCTGCTGCATTTTCAATGGAGGCTTGAGGTCTGCGTATATATATTTAGGTGAACATTGAAAAACTCAGGTGTTCAAAACTCGTAGAGCCCTTTGTTATGGCGTCTCTCGTAATCGTATCGTGCTTTCAGGACGTTAACCTCAACCGCAGGAAAGCTATCCCAATTATGAAAAAAGGTCACTTGGTGTTGTGCTTTCTCAATTTTCGTCGAAAGGTCTCGTGTAATAAGCTCAAAGTTCGCATTAGTTTTGATTGCCATTTGTGAACACATTTTTTTAATATGGCTAATATAAACTTGCCCTTAAAGGGGCCTGAAACAGTTTTTTGTGTAACCATCAAATTAATTCTCTGGAAAAGCGCAATACCTCACGAATTCCACGCCAAAACAAATTTAACAATGCGTCCAGTAAGAGCGAATTTACAAAGATTTGTCACATGCTGCAATCGCATTCTCTCTTCTCTCGTCCCCGCGAAAGCGCTAGAAGCTAAGCATGGAGGGACGGGAGGGGCAAACAAAAAAAAACGTCACGCGTGCCTTGTGAACGTGAAAACTTTTTTCTTTTTGCTTCGAATACGCGCCTTTTTCAGTGCGATCGCGCGCGCACGCATGGACAAGTGACGGCCTCTCGCAGCGATCTCTGTAACAACCTAGCGTTCCATGCTCAAATCAGGCAGTGGCTGATAGATGGGCTTACTACGAGTGATTTTCGGACTTATTCCGCTATTTGTTGAGAGCAGAGAGAGCTATTTTTAGCTGACTTCAACAATTTATTGTATATTCCAGGCCGCATGCTGTGCTATAATATTTGGCTCGCGTGTTGTCGGGAGCCTCTACTACCGATCGGCAGCGTTTTCTGAACATGCTCAAAAAGTGTTGCAGGGCCCATTTAGGGCATATAATTTATTGTGCACTTAGACACACAGCAAGTCACTAAGATGCAAGGGGACAAGTTTTACCCGGAGGGTTCAATACGCCTTTTCATTGAAACGTTGGCTGCTTTTAAAGGCATTGCCTAATTTCTTTTAAATGCTGATCATTTCTTAGTCGCACGATGTCGCGCTTCGGAATCGGCGCCGTCCACACCCCCACTGCGCAAGCTCGTCTCATCTCTTTCCTTGTCTCGTCTCTTTCAAACGTTGGCTGTGTGTACAGTCCTTATTCAATATTGCTGCAATTTGTCGGTCATCGTGTGCATAGACGCCATGTTAGAGGCCCAGCATGGCGCAGTTCGCTCATTCCACGTGTTTTTGAAAGAAGTATACTTCTTTAGTGTGCAGGGAACGTTTCCAAAAGGAAGATAGAGCCGAGAGATACGATAGAGCACACTCCGCGCTCTATGTGCTCTGCCCTACTTCTCGGCTTCATCTTCTTTCTGAAAACGTTTTCTGCGCATTAAGGAAGTATATTTCTTTCAAAAATGCAGCGTCAACCAGCCCAAGTAGCCAATCTTTCGCAGCCCACGTGTGTTTACGTATGCGCGTACGTAAGGCGTATCGATGGGAGGCGTGTATTGGTTGATAATCAATATGCCGATGTATTGCTGCACACAGACAGGAATTCAAAATGCTGAAGGAAAAAAAAGGTAAGCCGTAAACTTTACTCATTGTTATTTTTTTCAACCTGACGACGTTTGTGTATTGAGCTCCGGCTGCTGCTCCTGAAACACGTTTTTTGCGTTCGCCTCTCTAAGAAAATTAAACGTGCAATAGCATTTGTACTTGTCCTCCCATTAATTACTGCACGCTGAAGCAAGGCATTTTTTGCAACGTTCTCGCTATCAGCCGTTTACCAAGTGACGCTTCACGCAGAATATCACTTCGCGCAACGTGCTTCATTGCGGCTAAGTGCACGTGCCTGCATTTCGTTGAACGTGTCGACCACGTCGAATGCTTAAAAAACGTGCGCAGTCATGCGCAAATGATTAAACTAAACAGCAGCTTCTAACACTCCAGAATAAGAAACGAAACATGAAACAAAAATGCTTTAGGACCGTCGATCCCTCCTCAGAATGAACCGATGACGCGCACTTGCTTCAAATTCAGCGTGTGCCGTCACCGAAACATAATGAACAAAACAACACATTTAACGAAATGTAGGCGTGCTCAATTAGCTGCGATAAAGCTCGTTGAGTGAACGTGGCTTCTGCGTGAAGCGGACGCGTCGCCTTCACTTGGTAAACGGCTCTTCACGAAAACGTTGGAAGAACTGCCTCGCTTCTACGTGCAGCAATTTGAAGGAACAAAAATAACGTCATTGAACATCTTACTTCTTTAGAAAACAGAACGCAAACACGTCTTTCAGGAGCAGTAGCCAGAGCGCATGCTGGAAATATCAGCTTGAAAAAATAGCAAGGGGCAATGTTTACGGCTTACATTTCTTTTTTCAGCATTTCGAGTTACTCTGTGTGCAACATGAGGCGCAGAAATACGTCGGCATTGAGATTATCAGCCAATACATGCCTCACGTCGATACGCCGTATACGTATACGTAAACACACGTGCACTGTGCAGGCAGCGCTGCGCTGAGCCTCCAAGTAGCGGCTATGCACACGACGACTGACTGAGATGGCAGCAGCTTTGCATAAAGTCTATATTCACCTCTTTGGTGGGTGTCAACATAGCGATACAAGCAGCACCTGTTGCTTCCCAAGAAACTGCCAGTTAATTAATTTATCATGCTCTAACGCTGAAGCAGAAATTCTGTTTGTTTTTTTTCTTTAGTTGTGCCAGAACGAGAATTTTTTTTTTCACTTTTTAATAAAAGAAAGGCGCTTAAAGTTAACAACTTACTCCTATAATGTTGTAGCTTAGAAGAAAATGTATTTGGATAATTTCGTCAGACAAAGGCAAGAAAAGTGTTGAAAATGAGCGAGCAACTTGCAAAAGCATTCGTTCCCCGCCTATGCTTCTAGGCTACGCTGGTGCCCAAAACCGGAAGCCATCCAGCAACTCTGTAAACAGCGAAAGGGTCTATAAGCGGCAAAGCGCACGTTCGTAAATCAGTCAAGGACGTGTTCTCTCCAGAACACAGCGAGGTCAGTGCTTGCTGCCATATTTAAAAGCATATGGCGCCATTTGTTGCAAGCGCGGCGAAGCAACACCCTCAACTTCCACGCAAGCAGACGCTCTCCGAATCAAAAGCGAAACTTCACAACGCGAGTGTGGCTGTGTCCATGTTTTCCGCTTTTCCTGTGCTGAAATTATATGCTGATTTCGTATGAAACGTCAAGGGCACCTTTCTCGACAGTCCAAAATGTCTGCAGCACGTGCATCGCGATGACAGCGGAAGCTACTTCATCAGGTATGTATTATCCGACTGAAACAAACGCGAACAGCGTTAGCCGCGGCGTGCTTTGTCACAGCCAAGGCAGAATTTGTGTTGTAAGCTGGCGTCAAGGTAGCGCTGGAATCTGGCCTCAACTTATGCTGAAGGACCGCATCAGTATCAATTTCCTGTCCTGCCAGGCACTCGGAACACACACGCGGTGCAGAAGTGCAAGCAAGAACAAGATTTTAATATGCTACGGTGACGCCGGTCGAAAGCCCATGTAGATTCGCTATAGCGACAGTCAAGGCATGACGCAGTTCGACCGAGTCGAAAGCCATGTTTCCCCCGCAGCTCACATCTCTTTTCGTCACGATAGTAGGCCGTTATAGTTGTACTAAACATGCGCGGCACGTGCATCCACGCGAGAGTCGTAATACGTATATCCTATTATTGGCATGCGGCCTGCGAAAGAGTACGCTAATAGCTTTGTGCTGCTTACTATAGGCATACTGCACGCAAATCGCTGCTATAAAACGGAGCAGCTGGAGTCGCGCTTAAATGAACGCAATAAGTATACTTACTCGTAGACTTCACTGGGCTCGTAGTTTTTCCTACTTATTGCGATTATATCCTATAGGGCGTCCGAGCTCAGCGTTTTTCTTTGTGGACGGAAATCTGTGCAATCGCAAAACACCGCACCGGCACGATTCCCGCGAGGCGCTGCGAACTTCATAGTCAGTGCTCAGAAATCTCTTCCTCTTGCGCTGGTTGTTGTCGCATCAGTTGACAGCGCAGTGGTACCCAGATGACATTTTATAGGCGGGCGCAGCGTGAACAGGCGCTTTTCCGCATTTCAAACTCCCAGAGCAAGTGCATGGTATGCTAGCAGGGTGCGCCTTGGCAGTTCCAAATTGTGGCATCTCTGGGAGCGAGGATATACCACTAAAGGCGCCTGGTTGCGAGACTGGCGTGCTCTCGTCTATAGAGTGCTCGCGTTTTGTTAACGTAGCGTTGCTACGCCCAGCGTGCGCGCACGTAAGCGGTGCATTGGAGCGCATTGGCCCTCTTCATGGTGCACTTGCGGCCATTTCGCTAGCTCCACATATACCAAATTTCGTGTTACGTCACATTAATGAATGAAGAAAGTATACGACTGGTGCAAACATGATAATCCTGACACGCGTGTTATGTAAGAACATAACAACACACCACGCTCATAGCGTAGTAGCGGCCGTTTCGCTAGCTCCACATATACTATATTTGGTATCACGCCATGTGAATAGATGACGAATGTAAACGACACCTCCAAACATGATAATCATGACACGGAAGTCATGTACGGCATCATTTACCTCCACCTCGTAACATTGTGCTGATTTTAAACTGACAAACCAACATTTCTCATTCGTGCTTCACATATCATCGGTTCCCACTGTACGTGGGATCTGCCAATTTTTCACCGTGTTACAGCGCATGCGCCCTTCCTATGATGGAGAAGTCACATCAGTCCTCCCAGACCATGGCCTCCGAGATTAACACCTGAGCGTGGCCTCCGAGAATGGCCGGCTGTGCGTCCCCGCCTAATCTTGGAGGCCACGCCCAGGTGCTACCAAAACCCTACCAATAAGAAAGAGAGAAGCACCAACTGATGTAAAAGGTAGTTCGTACTAAGATGTCGCACTAATATTAGCCTCAACGTTCCATCGAACTTCTGCATTGTCTTGAACATTACAAGAAACACGAAAATAAAACAAGCTTTTCTCGAAGTGTTGCCACCTATATGGGAAAAGTGCGTGTATCCTTTTTTTGTTACTATTTGGCGCACTGGAGGGAGCGATGGACAAATCGAAGCGAGCCTTCAGGAAGCAGTCACTGCAGTACAAACATTTTTAAAGCCACCGGCCTCAGACTATTGGCATCTAAGCCCAAGTTGCTGCTTCTGTCACCACAGTACGGCCGCACCAAAGCCGAACCTACCATACACCTCTCCACAATGGATGGCTCGGTTATCCCGATAGTGTCGTCGGTTCGAATTCTGGGCGTTACCCTACAGGAGAATGGCAAAAACGACTTACCCATCACATATCTCACCAAAAAAGCTGAGGCAGTCATTCACCTCGCCAGAAGCGTCGCTAATAGACACGCAGGACTCACAGAAGAGAGCTTGCTACGCATCTTTCACGCGTTCTTAATGTGCCACGTACACTACGTAGCCTGCGACCACCCGTGGAGCAAAGGCGATGAAACTTAAGTAGACAACCTCATCCGGAAATGCACAAAACGAGTACTTGGTCTACCCATGTCCACAAGCACGCAGCGCCTGCTAGCCCCTGGGGTGCATAACACGTTCCAAGAAATCATCGAAGCACAAAGAATGTCCCAACTCATACGCCTGTCTTCGACAGCTGCGGGTCAGGAACTCCTCTCACACATAGGTCTTCCTATCCCAACTAGAGTCAACGAACCAGAACCGTTACCGCAACACCTTTACACAGAAATCACAGTGCTACCCTTCCCCAGGAACATGCACCCGGTGCGCAATCAGACTCGAAGAAGGGCACGAGCTCAATCCTTACTAAAAGCGGCCAACATACACGCGACAGACGTGGTTTTCGTAGACGCCGCTAAATACGTGGACAAACCCTACTTTGCAGCTGTGGCGGTCGCCCCAGACGGAAAATCTCTCAATGCTCTTACCGTAAAAACACAGAAAGCCTGTGAGGCTGAAAAAGTGGCCATTGCCCTTGCTCTAGCACTCTCTAAGCGCGACACAATATTTACCGACTCTAAACCCACTACACTGGCATACCGCCGCGGTACACTTTGCCAGGCGGCATTAAGAGTTCTAGCATCTGTTCAGATAACTGTAGACAAGCACATCCACTGATTCCCTGGTCATGAAGGGATCAACGTTCAACCAGGGGTGCCCAACGGTAATGAGCTGGCCCATAACCTCGCGCGTGATCTTACGTCCCGCGGGGGGTCGCGGTCCGGCTCACGGGCCGGGGACACCAACACGCACCGGGAGCCACTCCTATCATATCATGAAATTTGCTCGCACTATAAGTTATTTAGAAAGGAATTCCCCTCACCTCACTCAGCACTAAATAAAGCACAACAATTAACGCTTCGACTGCTGCAAACGCACAGTTACCCCAGCCCCTACATCTGCAGCAAATACCTACCAGATATAATGCCAGAATGCCCCAAAAGCCAAAATTCAAGTTGCGATTCAAGTCACATGCTGTGGCAGTGTCCCGTGCTAAACGCTAGCTTCGCGTCCCCTGCCACCGAGGATGACTGGATCAACCACCTCAGGTGCCCAGACAGGGCCCTTCAACATCAGCTCGTCCAGAAGGCCCAAAAGGTGCCTGGCGAGCTCCGACTCTCTGTCCCCACATGGGTGGAGCCACCGGGCTGGCCCCCGTAAGGGGTGCCCAGTCCCCTTCAGGACCTTTATTAATGTTAATTCTCTCTCTCACAGACGACCAAGCAAGTACAAGAGAACGCGCGCTAGATGCGCTGACAACGGTGAGTGTTTTCATGTCATTAATTCAGCAACTGTAGAGACAACACGATTGGTCGTGTGCCTTCTACGGTTGCATTCCACCACGTGGGCGGCGCAGCGTCCGGCACAGCGTCCGGCACTGTGTCCGTGTTCCGCGTGAAATTCACCGGCGTCAGCATTCTGCGACCATGGTAACTTTGAGCACGGTGAGCACTTGAACGTGGTTGGTGTTGCGTTGAGATTACATGCAATGCTGGGGGAGAGTATACGAAGCGGAACGCAAAAGGCGATTTAATACGTACATGCAAGTTGTTACTGTACACACACAACACGAAACTACGTATGTGCACATGGTCATTATTGCGTCTTGATGGGCTCAACAGCGTCGTCCGTTATCACAAGCAGGGGCACTGGCTAACCGTCACTGACCTGCAAGGCGCTCGTCGTTGTTCCACTTCGTCATGGTGCCCAACGCAATTTCGCTGAACACTAATTGCTTCATCAGCGTCATCACCGTATGACACATAGATATTCACTCGTTCTACGCACTGTTGAAACCACGTGATGGACAAAAGGATTTGTAAACGTTTCTAAGAGTACAGTAACTGCCAGGAGAACACTGCGTAACCAATAACGCAGCGCAAAGCATAGATTTTGTTCGCCACGGCTCAGCCAGAGACCTGGGGAGGCACACAAGCTGCCACCAGCCGCGGCCGCTCACTGCTACACCAGCTTCACTGCGCAACACGTAACCATAGCAACGCCGTCATTGTCCCCAGTCAATATGGCCGCCATGATGTCATTTCCTTCACACTTTGCACGCCGCGCACCGGCTGGGCATGCCCTGTCCTACCTTTCCTTCCTCCGTGCTCGGCGACAGAACACCTACTGCTCAGCGACAACTTTTCTTCGCACTGAAGTGAAATCTACGAAGGCGGAGCGTCTGCACAGGTAGCACTACGCGAAGTAGTCAGTTATGGCGCGCGTCTCGTAACGCTGTGGAATGTGACGGGGGGCACATTATCAGCGTTTTATGTAGAGGCAGACGCCGTTTAACGTTTGAGGAGCACGTAAAAAGGCCAGACTTTCTCACGCGTTCAAAAACACAAAGTCAAAACAGATAAATTAAAAAAAATAAGAATATTTTACCCTTGTCAGATGCGTCCTGTCTCACGTAGAAAATAAAGGCGGAACAAGCGCGCTGCATAATCATAGGAGTCGAGAGTATGCACGAGGATTCTACGAGCGTAGCTCCGGCTGTGTGCATTCAAACTGTTCTCTACCGAGCAGGATTAAGCTTATCACGTGACTATTCGGTCCGCGGAACAACGGGATTTCGCCCTCGCTTGTGAATCTATCCTCACAGATTAAAACTCTGGAGGAAGCTCCTTCATAATCATTCACTATGTGGAGGATGAGAAGAAATAAACTTTATTATCAGAAACTAGCAGGTTGAGGTGGCCGGGCTTGGGCCATCGATGAGAGGATGCCAAGGGCTGGCCTCAACGCTGCTTCGCAGGCGTGCTGGATCCGCATTTCGTGGATATGCGGGATTTTTCTTTTCTCCCGCGCCACTCCTTCCTCGTGCTATTGCTGCGCTTCTTCGTTTTCCAAGTCCTCCTCCTGCCAGAAAGACTTCTGGTGTCACAAGTTATTTTTTTCCTTTTCACGTTGTTCATTTTTGCAGTCTCAACAGCACTATGGAGATTTCGCCGTTGTCGTCTTCGCTTTATCATCGCCCGCGGCGCGTAACATTGGTAATGTACAGAAATGGGATGCGAAAGGTATGGAGGAGGATGAAAAGAGAGAGGAAAGGATATCGTAGAGAGAAAGGGAGGCATGTACACAGAGAAAGAAAAAGAAGAGCAATGAGAAAAAAGAAAAACAGAGAGATAATAATAAATCGCAATCGTTCACGAATGCGATTTATTGTTTTTTTAGAACGAAGCGTGCCTGTGCAGTGTCGTTTGTTTTGAGCCTCATTACGAGGATACCAAGTAGTTCGACCCTGCATGCCGAGCCGCCGCATGGGGGCGGAGCCTGCAGCTTATAGCTCCTTTGCCCTTGTGTGTCTCGAAACGTCGCGTGTGGCACGCCGCACCAATCGACGCCGCGTCGCACGGTGTCACAAAACGAGCGCTCAAAAAAGGCCGCGCCGCCAAATTCTCGCGACAAAACGCTGGAGTGACGCCGCAAGGCCAACGATAAAAAAAAACATCCAGACTCCCCGGGCACGCGACTCTCTCCCTCGGAAGCGTGGGTTCACCGACGAACCTCCTCTCATCGGCGCCCGAGCAAGCACTGGAACTTTCTAGATGGAAAGGGGCGTGGTGATGCTGGGTTGCGTCATCCGTCGCGGACGACCTTCGAACCGTCTCACTCTCTCCCCAGCCTTCGCTGCGCATCGCGCCGACGAAAGGATGAGAACTTTCTGGAATCTCGCGCGGAAGGTATTTAATTGAGCAGCGGAGACGAGAGATCAGGAGAAGACGGAAGTTAGCGCCAGAGCGCGTAGGGATTCCGCCGTGTAGTCGGCGAAGGTTTTGTCCGTAGGGATAAAGCAGGAGAAGAAGAGGATTTCCACCTGAGGGGTGAAGGCTCGAGCTACAGGCAAGAGCGTGTGTTTACCGCTATCGAGCGAAGACGCGTGGCAACAGCTGCGGGTGTGAAGCCGACGTATTTCCGGCGAAGAAGTTTGAAGTTTGGAGAGCGGCCAAGTGAAGACGCGAGGTTTCCTGGAAGAGAAACTTTGGGGCAGCGGAACCACAAAGGTTTCCTGGAAGAGAAACTTCGGGGCAGCGAACGACAGAGGTTTCCTGGTAGAGAAACTTCGGGGGCAGCGGAACGACAACAACGCTGGACTGTCAGTGATTCTCGGAAGAGTATCATCCAGACTTTCGTTCCAAGAACTTTGTACTGAATAGGTTTTCTATCTCTTTAGTCTTTAAGTGTCTTGGTTGTTCAATGCATGCGACTGCACTGTAGTGTGTATTGTTGTCTGTGTCCGTTGTTTCGAGTGTGGCTGACTGTACTGTGTAGTACGTTGTTTGGTTCGTGACATATTGTATGCAACTATTGTGGAGTGCGCATACTTGTGTATTGTTCTTTCAATCTTCCATTGTTGAGAATATAATTTTGTTTTGGATATCAACTCTCGGCTCTGACTTGTTCTTTGGGCCACAGCCTGCGTCCGCTGGCGCACCAAAAAGGACCACTTCTAAATTGTCCACGCTTTCGTGGTGCGGTTCGGGGGCCGATACTTCGGGCCTTGGAAATGACCCGGCGATCGCCTCCCTAATTAACGGGACTTCTGACTTACGGAATATCGCACGTCTGTCTCGCGCTTAAAACGGGTATGTGCCACTGGTGGCTTCACACATTAACGGAGGATGGCTAGACCCACACCGTAAGGAGCTTCGCCCCTAAAAAACACACATATGTATCAGGGTGTAAATCAAGACAACAATACAGACAGCCTTCCTCTTCCAACGTGGTGCGGCCCGCTGCTGACCCGCCCTCTTGAGGGGATTCGCTCCTCAGGACAGTTTATGAATAAAGTTCATTGACTGACGTATCTAAAAGAGGCAAAGAATAAAAGAAAAGAGAAAAGAAACGAAAGAGAGTAAGAAATAAAAAGATACAGAGCCGAACAAGGGCAATCAGCTGCAAACTTCTTATGGGCCTTTCTTATTTTTTGCTTCCTTCGAACTCTTTTATGAGAATGTTTAGCGCTTATTCCTGCACTTCTCTGCTTTCTTTTTTATTCGAATCGCTACATATTTATTTCTTGCATAAACATTACTTATCTTAGGTACAATACCAAATGCCAGATAGCAATTATCTGCGTTTAGGACATAAGAAATTCAAAACGCCACAAATATCTTTAAAAGAACGTCTATTAGATAAATAACAATAATATTGATAAAATTAAATCGGCTCTGCCCTTATTCATTCGTACGCTGTGGCTGTGGGTTATTGCTCAAGATCTACCGCAGACGAGGAAGAAGAAATGAAAGCACGTGGTGCAAACGGAGTGCAAGCACCTTAATGGGGCCACTCTCCAGGCCCAATATCGAGTTTTAGTTACAGAGTAGAAGTTGTTGTGTTTCCGATTAGGAACATTTCGCCACAAAAATTTTTTGGATCGGTTCATTACGCCAGATCAACACTACTCTAGACGAAGAATTCACCGAAGCTGATATCCGTGCCGCCCTACAAAAACTTAACACCAAATCTGCACCAGGTCCAGATAACATCACGAGTAAGATGATACGCAATTTGGACGATGAGTCGATCACGCATATCACAGAATATATTAATAACTGCTGGAACACCGAAATCTTGCCCCCCCCCCCCCCCCCATCGGAAAACGGCCAAGGTGATTCTGATTCCGAAACCAGGCAAACCACTGAATACTGACAATCTTAGGCCCATCTCCTTAACATCTTGCATAGGCAAATTGATGGAACACGCTTTCCTGGCTAGACTGACAAATTACCTCGAAGACAATGATTTTTTCCCACACACCATGATTGGCTTCCGCAGGCATCTTTCAACGCAGGATGCCATGTTGCAGCTTAAGCATCACATCATAGACAGTACGGGACGCTCCACTAAGGGCATACTTGGTCTTGATCTGAAGAAGGTTTTTGACTCTGTCACGCATAGCACCATTCTAAATCAGGTCAATACCCTAAACTTGGGGCTTCGCACGTACAACTATATTAGGGCATTTCTTACGGGCAGAACGGCCACGATCACTGTGGGAGCACTCAGGTCGTCCGAAATAACCATAGGAAGTTCGGGCACCCCGCAGGGTTCCGTGATATCTCCCATGTTGTTTAACCTCACCCTCATCGGTCTTCCTTCAAAACTTCAAACCATCCAAGGACTTCATCACACCATTTACGCCGACGACATCACCCTCTGCATGCGACGGCAGTGACGGTTCCATTGAACAGAGATTACAGGAGGGGATTGACACAGTCGAACGGTATTCACAAAGAACTGGACTATCCTGCTCGGCGGAGAAATCTGAGCTACTGCTATATCGCCCTACACTTAGAGGTCGGCCACCCAAACAACATCCCCAAGCGCAGGCACACGCTCATATAAAACTCACTAAAAGCGATGGTCACGCCATACCAACCGTGGACTAAATCAGAGTGTTAGGTTTAATCATAGAAATTAAGGGTACCAACGGAGAGACAGTTCGCAACATTGAAGCCAGAATGTCTCACACGATCCGCCTCATTAGGCGCATTACCAATAAACATAAAGGCATGAAAGAGGCCAGCATCATTTGTTTGATCCAAGCGTTTGTTCTAACTCACATCACCTATACGGTGGCGTACCACCGATGGTTCACCGCGGAAAAGTCGAAACTCAACAGCCTAATTAGGAAAATTTACAAACAATCGCTAGGTTTACCTCAAAACACCAGCACCGAACTACTCCTTCAACTTGGTTTACACAATACCCTTGAGGAACTTATTGAGGCGCAACAAATCTCCCAGTTCGAGCGTTTAGCCAAGACTAAGCCAGGCCGCCAGATTCTATGTAATCTCGGTATTACTTACCACACTCAACACGGAGACAAACACGACATACCACGCACTATCCGTGCTAAGCTAACAGTACCACCCATACCAAGAAACATGCACCCTGAACACAACAAGGGCAGACGTGTCAGTACAGCCAGGACCATGTCAAAGATGTTTGGGCGCAACAATGAGGCAGTCTTTGTCGACGTAGCACGCTACCAGGAACGTCACCACTTCGTGGCTGCTGTCGTAGACCACACACAACAATGCAAAAGCAGTGCGTCAATCATCACACGGAACGTAGAAACGGCAGAGGAAGTGCCTATCGCGATGGCCATAGCCCACACTAACGCCTCATGCGTGATCAGCGACTCGCAGACAGCCGTTCGAAACTACGCCAGCGGCAGAATCTCCCCCGAGGCATTGCGGATTCTTAATACAGGCAAAATTCACGAGCCGGACAAATACATACACATCTTGTGGTTCACTGCCCACACACCACTAGGTAACCCGAAGGCCAGTCCGAATGAAGTGGCGCACAACGTGGCTCGAGGTCTTAGGTTCCGAGTCACGTCAGACGAAGCGGCCACCCAAACGGACCCTCTGCGCCGGTGTGGGAATGGGACGACCGGCTCACTAAATTTAATGACATAATTCAACACTATCGACTGCAAAGGAGGGAGTACCCTCCGCCTCACTCCAAGCTAAATCGGGCCCAGTCCGTTCAGTGGCGACAGCTACAAACACGCACATACACGAACCCTGTCATCATGCACCACATATATCCTGACGTCTATAGTTCTAATCTATGCCAGTACTGTACCACCAGAGCCACTCTCGACCATATCCTATGGAAATGTCCAGCATTAGTCAGAAATTCTGGGGTCGCGGCCTCCAATGAAGACCTTCGGGCGCGTTGGCGGGCTGCGCTGCTCAGTTCGGGCCTGGACAAACAACTTTGGGCGATCCAGCAGGCCAAGGAAGCTGCCGGGAGACGCGGGCTCTCCGTTGGCCCCTAGGTGGGAGCCCATCCCAGCATTCTGCCGGAAATTAATAAAGTCTATCTCTCTCTCGGTTCATTACAAGCGGAGAAAACAGGTTTTTTTGAAGCGGCAAAAACGAGGGTGAGAGAAGGCGAGCTCGAAACCCTTGCCGCTCCTCCGCGTAGACCTTCGCTAGCCAAACCTCTTCCCCGCCCTCTCTGGCATCCGACCGAGAGGTGACGTGCGCATGACGTGCTCAAACATGTCCAACCCCTGAGAACGCAAGCAGCGTTGCTTTGTTTACCAGCGTTGTTTTGTGGTCTTCTGCCTGTTTCTGCGGGACGGTTTGGAAACGCTGCTTTAGACGCGGTACAGTAGATGAGCACTATGAGTGCGCGAACGCGTAGGAGCGTTCCACAGCTGTCGTATGCTCGATGCCCTGAATGCGGAGACACGAACGCATGCGCAACGCTGGCACACTATCCCCGCATCTCGTAGCATTTCACGGGAAAACATGAGAGAAAAATGCGCACCGTGTGTTATTGCGTCTCATTATTTATTTCAAGTTTTATTCATCTGTTAAAGCAACAAATACATAAACTACGCATGTTGTGTTAAATAATTTTTGCCATGTCACGTGATATACTGTTGACAACGTCAGAGCAGACTCTTCTACGTAGAGGACCAACGTCACTGCGTCGCTGTTTACGTAAGGCCATTCCTACGCCTACGTCATGCCCTCATTCTCTACGCGTGCGCCAGCAGAGGGGAGGGGGAGTAGCTTTTATCTTGAAATTTAACCCTTGTCCACGGCGCGTAGCGTTGCAAAGTTTGGCGGACGTGATCATGAACGCCTCTTCTACGCATTGCGCTTGCAAGCTCAAATTTGTCAAACCTGAAGAGTGGCCCTTTAATAAAACTAAACGAATTAAGCTATTAATTGCGTGAGCACTATTCCTGCACAAATAATCCAACAGAATCTTTGTTTAACCACGCTAATTTCTATTCAAGGCAATTAATACATTGTCTGATCTGAACCAGTGACAAGTAAATATTGCACTCCTTTCATTGTACCTAGGGTGTGTTTTTTTTTTCGGGTGAGGGGTATCGATACTGACTATAAAAGTTCTCACTGAATTAAGTCATCGATTCTTGGCCGATCCCCCTGAGGGGGTACGAGCAATGGCTGTGGAATCATCATCATCAACTCGGTGCACGAGCACCGAACGCGAGTACCAGTTCTTGGCGAATCCCGCATGCCATTGCATGTACCACGGTTCCAAGATTCCGTTTGGTCTACTTGCTCACTTCAGCTCGTTGTTCAATCTCAGCGCTCACCGCTGGTAAGCCTGGAGCCCATCTTGCCCGCGAGCGGCAACACTGAGGAGCACAACCATTTCTTCGGAATCGAAGACTGACGTGGCATCGAGATCCGCAGCGGCGACGCCATGGCGAAGAAACAGGTGGAGGCCAACCACGGTCCGCCAAAGGCCAGGCGATCGAAGCGCCATGTAGCTGCTTCTGGCGATGCCGCCGGCTCTTTCAAGGAGGCTCCGACGGCCAAGAGGCCACGCGGTCGACCACCCAAGGGCGTGTCGGTGGAGCCTCTAGCAACGAAGGCCATCGCCACCACGGCGGCTCGGAGGTTGCGGAAGGCAGTGGTTGCGGCGCATACCATGACTGAAAACATTTCCACAAGGAAGGCTGTCGCGACCAACACCCCGAGAGCGAGCCGAAGGAAGCGTTCGAGAGGCTCCTCTCCAAGCAGCGCCAGGGATGCGGCTAGCGAGGCTCCCAAGCGTCGCAGCACCAGTAGGAAGGTGAGCCACGGCCGATCAAGGTACTCATCCCGCAGCCACCATGGCGGACGCGCGCGTAAAGCCCGAGGCCGTGAAAGTTTGGCCCCGCGGTCGGAATAAAGGCACGGGAGAAAAAAGAGGCGCAGCAGGGTCCATCACCATGCCCGGTATGGGAGCCCTTCCTTGGAGCGTGCGCTCTTAGTGCGGCAAGAAGCGTCGCCACAACTATTGTCTCACGTCATCGAGGCACGGAGGAAGGCGCATGAAAGCGAGGAAGGCTCCAAACAGCGCCTCTTCAACTACACATGGCAGGCGCTCGAGGGTACGCAAGACCCCGAGGCTTTGGAGAGAATGTGGAGGATACGTGCAGCATGATTAGAAGCTTCGGTCATGGCTGACCGAGCAACGAAGCGTTACGCAATATGGACAATTTGTGGATCTCTCGAACTTTACCGATAAAGTGGCAAGTTTGAACGTGCCACTTACTGTGGTTGAGGGGGATATTGCGTAATAAATTTTCATCATCGTTTCTATATTGCCGAATGATTGTGTAAAGTATGCTATAACGTGAATCATTCGATGGTGAAACTTCGGGGAAGACATCAGAGTTATCTATTAGCACCAATTCTGGTTTATTGGTAAACCAATATTCATGTACATATGGTTTTCCAGTTACTATTGAGTGCATTTCTCTGGTGACGTGAGGTAGTGCATGCTGTATTACGTATTTTTCATAATCGTGCTGATGTTGCACAAGGTTTGCCGACGTAAGTAGTAATTTAGTGTGTGGGTAGGAAAAAAGTGGCTCACTTATACACAATGATACTTTTGGATGCAAAGCGTTTCTTAGTGAACTTGGGCGACTTTGATCGTATATATCAATATAGCCCACTACGACTTATAACTCAGCTGGCCGTTTCGATAGTGGTATCGATTCCAAAATCAGTATGGAATAACATGCCTGCATGAAGAACATATTTGACAAGTTATACATGAAAATCATGACATATATGTCATGAATATCATGGTTTAAATTTCATGATCCTGCAGCTCTTGCGGTGGTTTCGTTCACATGGCATGTTGCAAAACTGGTATGGCATGATTGCATGGTGAACACAAGTGACAGACCCTAACATGAAAATCATGACATGTGTGTCGTGTAACAACATGACTACATGCCACGCTCATGATGCATTCCCGGATGTTTCGCTAGCGTCACATATACAAAATTTCCTATTACAGTACGTCAATCGATGAAGAAGGTATGTGACTGGTGCAGAAATGATAATCATTAAATGCGTGTCATGTAACAACATGACTACATTCCGCGCTCATGATGTGCTGTCGGCCTTTTCGCTAGCTTCACTTATACTAAATTTGGTATTACGGGATGTAAATGAATGACGAAAGTTTGATACTGGTGCATACATGATAAACATGAAATTAGTGTCATGTAGCATCATGACTACATGCTACGCTCATGATGCACTCGCGGCCGTCTCGCTACTTCACATGTACCAAACTCGGTATTACGTCACGCGAACGGATGACATAGTTAAATGACACATCCAAACATTATAATCAGCACATTCAGCCACTTTGCTGATGGCATAACTCCAGGATGTCCTAGTTCTGAGGCACATAACTGCACACTCGCTCACATGCTCTGGCAGTGCCCGGCGTTACATGGCCCAAAGTTCAGCACATAAAAAGACTGGGAGAGGGCTCTTAAAAGCCCCGAACTCTCAGTCCAATACTCGGCCGTCCAGGAGGCCTGCGAATGGGCGGAGGGCCACGGTCTTCCAGTTGCGGCGTGGACGTGGCCAGCAACTGCGGCGGACACCTCTCAGGGGGTCGCCTGACCAGTTCTCCAGGACCAAAGAAAGTTTATTACACTTCACTGCACGACATGCGTGTCATGTAACAACATGACTACATGCCACACTGATGATGCGCTCGCTGCCGTTTCGCTAGCTTGGCGTATGCGAAATTTGGCATTACGTGACGCCAATAAATGACGAAGCTATGTGACTGGTGCAGAAACGATAATCATGAGATGTGTGTCATCTGATAACATGACTACATGCCACCGTCAAGGCGCCAATACATTTCGACGTGACGCATTGCGCGTGCTCGCCGGCGTTCATTTCGTCGTGTCACGCCGGCTTTGCCACGTCGGTCGTCGGTGTTGCCATATACTCGAAGGCGCGCGCAGCACTGCGTTGCTTTGACGCATGGGCGTTTCAGCGTGTCCATTGTCCCTCCGTCACAAAAATAGGGACACGCAGTGTTGTCTGGGTAATGTATCGGCGCTAAATGCAGCATGTCGCATTTTGCGCCGGTTTCCATCGGGCCGCGCTGACGAACGCTGGTGGCGCCTGGCGTCAGACTATAGAGTGCTCGCGTTTTGCTAACGCTGCATCGCTGTCCTCAGCGTGCGCGCACGTCAACGCTACATTGAAGTATATTGGGCCCTTCATGAGGCGCTCGCAGCCGTTTTGCTAGCTCCACATATACCAAATTTGTAGTTACGTGACTTCAATGGATGACGAAATATATGACTGGTGAAAACATGACAATCATGACACGCGTGTCATGTAAGAACGTGACAACATACCACGCTCATGGCGTGTTCGCGGCTATTTCACTAGCTCCACATATACTAATTTGGTATCACATGACGTGAATACATAACGAAGGTTAACGACACATCCAAACATGATAATCATGACACGGAAGTCATGTACGGCATCATTTACCTTGACCTCGTAACGTTGTTCTGATTTTAAAGTGACATATTAACATCTTATACCTGCTTCGCATATCATCGATTCTCACTGTACGTGGGATCTGCCTTTTTTTTAAAAAAAATGGCAGCATATCCACGGAGTGAATGATGGAGAGTTGGGCGAAGAATTTGTCCGTCCATTCGTTCATGCTTCCGTCCGTCCATGCGTCCGTCAGTGTGACCGTCCATGCGTCCATCAGCCCGTCCGTGCGTGCGTCTGTTCGTGCGTCCGTCCCTGCGTTCGTCCATGCAGCCGCCCCTGCGTCCGTTCATGCGTCCATCCATGCATCTGTCTATGTGTCCGTTCGTCCATCTATTCAACACTCCAAGTACCACCATCTCGCATCTTTTCATCGTATATTCCCCATATAGAAGCACCGCCATCCAGCGGACATTCCAAGGACTAAACGAGAGGTGGCACACGCTCACTTTCTTGCGGCTTGCGCTTCGGGTCCACTTCCCACCTTTAACCACCTCGAGTTCATGGTATATACTAGTGCACTGTATTCTTGGCACTGCGGCCGAACGATCGCTGAACCTTTCGAAAACCAAGGAGGTTACGCCCAGCGAGTAGGACGTAGCAAGCTTTTTCAGTCAGATAGTGCTCAATGTACATGCTAATGGCTGCTAATGGGAAAAGAGAGGCGGATAATTCGGCTTTTACTTTCTTACGGCTTGGGCTTCGTATCTACTTCCCATTTTTAACCACCTCGAGTTCATTCATGGTATATACAAGTTCATTGTATTCATGGCACTGCGGCTCAACGCTCGCTAAAGCTTTCTAAAGCTAAGGAGGTTACACCCAGTGAGTATAACGTGCAACCCTTTCTTGTCAGATAGTGTTCAATGTACATGCCAATGGCTGCTAATGGTGATCGCAGCCATCACGTTAACTAAAAGCCGAATGCTCCTGTCTCTCATTCCCCAATAGCAGCCAATGCATGTAGATTGAGCACTATTTTTTATTGTTCAACAACGCACAGAAAAGTCTCTCGCCGGCACAACCTTGGAGGTCAAAATGTTATACTTGTTACATACTACGGGGGACGAACGGGTGCCGTTATGAGGAGCTTCGCCCCTAAAAAGTTGAGTTGTTCCAGCCGAGCATCCTAACTCGCACGCACTCTCTTCCGAAGCACCTTAGGGCCGTGTATAGTAGCTTGTCCGTTGTGTGAGGTAAATGCTCAAGGCACAACACCGTGCAAAATCCCATAAAAAGTAACTTTAGGCTATTGTCAAACATAAGTGTAGGAGGATATAACGCCTCTCCAAGAACCAGCTCTTGGAACTAGCCGGTAACTTCACAGCATATCCACAGAGTGAATGATTACGAATAGGATGAAGCATCTGTCCGTCCGTGCGTGCGTCTGCCTGTCTGTCTATCGATCCGTCCTTCCATCAGCCATACCAAATCGTCGACAATGGGAAAACCACTAACGCCAACTAGTGCTATTACTTCCAAGGAAATTTGCACGCAAGGCCGTCTACTGAGGAATTCATAAAATAGAGGTTGCTACATATCACTACTACTACAACTGCTACTATGACTACTACTACTACTACTACTACTACTACTACTACTACTACTACTACTACTACTACTACTACTACAGATGAGAGAATGACCCACAGCCTAGGGAACTTCGCCCTTAAATAGTTCACGATATATGAACAACAGTTATAGTTGGTATTACGTCAATACCACGTCATCCCAGTTTTGAGAAAACGACATCAATTAGCTACAAGCACACACTGTACTTGTCGGTGGCTTCAACGTAGACATTATGCATCTTAGGAGCGACCTTTTCTTTGATCCTTTGACACTCAGTTTACATTATACAAGGAAATCCTCGAGTAACACATCTGATACACAAAGAAAGAGAATGAACTGTACATTATTATCAATCATAGTTGTTACAGAACAATGTAAAACTTCTACAAAGACAAACCGTTTGTACTAAACGATGACTTCAAGGTAGACCTTAGGAACCTTAGGACCTAGCTTCACCCACTCAGAATCATTCACTTCGTCAACATGCATGGATTTTTTGCGTCTTCTGTGTCGCTCATAGAACACGTGGGCAGAATTGTCCAGCGCACGATTATTGCATGTCGGACGGGTGAGAGAACCAGTACAGAGAGAGAAAAAGAAAGATAGAGGGAAAGAGAAAGATTGATATATGAGTTTTAACGTCCCAAAACCACCATATGATTAAGAGAAAGAAAGACATAGGAAAGTATAGCAGGAACAAATCACTATTGATAAAGTGTAGCTAGATTATTGCTGCTTAGCCTACATGTGGGTGATGGGTACTTATCAGTGTTAGTTTGAGTGCAGTAGACAATACTGTTCACCCTAAAAACACCAGAGGGAACTCTGGCGCTAGTGCATATGGAAGCCACAAAGCACGGCGCTACATCCAGCATATGAATGATGGCTAGTACCCTAATTTCCCTTGTCGTCATACTTTTGGCTCCATTTTGCCTCGCTTGCTTGAAGCCGCTTGGTAACGAAACGACCATCGGCAAATGTTCTGCAGTTGCATTTCATCTTCTTAACCTATTAGACTCACTGATTCAAACCGGTCCGCGAAGATCATAAGGGTACGTTTATTTATCCGGAACAAAACCAAAATACCGCAATAAACAAGGCCACAAGTGTAGTCGAAGCTGGAGGCAGGAAGTCTAGGCAAATTTGTGTGTTACATATCACTGCCACGGTGGGTGAACGATCGCACAGCCAAGTCTCCTCTAGTTTATTTTAGAAAAATCTAGGCGGTAGATGTCTACATGCATGGAGGTGGTCAGTAGCACCCAGCTGTTTACTTACTCACGTATCAAATCAGTGCTTTGTTACTGGTTGTCAAGCATGAAGGCCCTCGTTGCTGCTTTCCAGAATCATCCCAGCAAAGCACGACTTTCCTTTCGATACCATTCGTTTCATTAGGGCGGGCGCCTCAACCACCTTACCTGCGTCCTGGAGGAGGAACTGACTCTGGCCCAGATGACCCTGAAAAACCAAGTCCTGCCACCGATAACGGAATCACAGGTGCCGTGTTTGTGTTTTGTCTTACGCGTTTCGATCACGTCTTTATTTTTTTAAGAGAACGCACAAGAGAAGTTTATTTGGTTAAACATTTATAATATATATGCATTAAGTAATACATCCTAACGAACTTGTGCAACTCGCATAACTAACCATATTGATTTGCAGCAGATGTTCTGTAATTATAATTACTGGAGTTCAATGTTTAAAAGAAAGTTCTTTTCGACTCGGGTTATTAGACGAGCGCTATACATTTGGTACCCTTCTTAGATAATCAGCCCCGCACGCTTCAGTGCAGTTGCTAGGTATATAAATGGAACATTTGTTTTATGAATTTACACAAGAAAGTGTTTTATTTTATTCTTCATCCGCAGCTGTAAAGCTAGATTCGCGGGTTGAGGCGTTGATCACATACACAAGTATTTTCACGTAATTACAGATTGATTGAACGCGATGAAGTGCTAACTCAGTTTTGCTCTGTTAGTAGAATCAGTTGCGCTGTATAGTATACATTAAAGTTGTAATTAGAACATTGTTCCATATTTACATAATGCGACGTTCTCCTAGTTGCCTCACTCTCCTTGTCTGAATAGTGAGATTAGTCATGGTAACTGGACTAACTCACTCACTCACTATTGTGTGGCGACTCCTAATTATCAGCTATGTTGTGCAATTCCCGAATTGGTAGCAGTGTTCACTGCAGTGAACATACTGAAAGCGGAACATGTGACACAAGCCACGAGACCTATCACACTATTCTTTATGGTAACTCGAAATAAAGATGAATGAACTTTGTTCGATGTGCACTGCATGACGAATATAGTGATGATGAATGTTTCTTCTCACCAAAATAAACATAAAACAATGTTTGCGCATAGGTGACCCAAAATCACCATGGGTTGAGAATGTAATTTGGGTAATTGAAATTCCATTATATTAACCTACAGATGTTGTTCCAGAACAGCCGCGTGGTAAATAGTTGTTTTTTTGTATTAACTACCGACGGACAAAAAATTATAAACCGATTCTGAAACCCTGTAGCACTAAGATGATTAGTGAGGTACATGGTCGTCACTGGTAAACCCTGTTTTGAGTAAATGCCAAAAACAGTTTTATTTTTTCCAACAACCGAACCACGACAGAGAAGAGTGTATGGGCGCATGTTACCAATAAAAAAATGTTTGCACATCTCTGTTGTATCGCGTCTACTTAATCAAGTGAGTACATCACGAAGACACTTTGACACTGACCACTTATATTGCAGCCCGACATTCAGCAAACTGCACACTGCAGCATGCATGAAAAACTTGGGCCTAACCTTGGGCAGTCTGATTCACTGAACACACTTCTATGTGCAATATCTACGTGAAATGAGACCCAAACAGCGGGAAAACATCGCGATGGTATGGTGCGCGCCTTCAAGATTTCACCATTAACAAGCGCGCGCCTCCTGTTCCGCAGCTCCGCGCATATATGCGTGCCTCTCCATCACGTGATAAGCGGACGGCGTGGACTATACCATCGAGAAGGCTTTCCGCTGTCCGGGCTTAGTTTGACGCCGATGATGCACATCGTCGTTCTTTTTTGTGATTGTATCACCTTTGAAGTGACACGAGCCACCTTTTAACTTGTAAACGTGTATCTATGCCGAACCCTTTGATAAGAGCAGTTTATCACATGCACTAGTCAGCAATCACAATATGTAGTATGATGCACTTCTGCAAATGTTAACTATAATTGTTTGATTTTAACGCTTCTGCAATTGTTCGAAAGAAGGAGAATATCAAGAGCTTGTTTTTTTTCGGCCACTATGCTAATTAGAATTGATATACGAATCAAAGAAAAGTTTCAAGCCAAGGAAAGTTGCATGGCACGCACTAACGCACTAACAAAGTTTTTTTGCCACTGAAAAAAGTTGGTAAGTTGGTTACGGCGAATGACTCCGCAGTTCGGCCACCCACATGGTGAGTGCACGTGTATTAAACAGTATTGCTACGTGGAACAAATAAGCACTTTGCCTCTTTTTTTCTTTTCGCAGCACTTCCTTATGTTCGTTTTTTTTTCTCTACCATGTCTGACAAGTGATCGCAAGGAATCGTACTGTCGAAAAGGTCATTCCACAACAGGAAATGCAAAGACAGTACGGTTGAAGAATTGTTTAACAGAGAATGTAGCAGGGCATGAAGTTTCGAGAAGCGAAATTGTCTTCGTCAGTTTGATTCTGAACACTGGCGCCGGCATTTTATTGGGTGCGAAAAGCAAAAGTGATATTTTACTTGGTACTACAATAAGCCTTCATGCTTCTAAATGTTTTCAACGTGGTTTGCAAATTCCAAAGACTTCTTAGAAATGATATTAGTAAAAGCTAGCAGAACATAATGTCAAAGATAGTGTAGGGGAAGCTACTTGTAGTCAGTACGACATACACAGGAAGTAAATTCGTCTAAAACATAATTTGTTGCCTGCAGAAACCGAGCCTGCAACATTTAGATTACGAAAGCAGGCAAAGAAAAACAGAATTTTTGACACTTGCGCCCAGGTAGCGATCGGTGCTGACTGACGCACCGTAATCTAAATTCAGAGTTATGCCCAATTAATAGACTGGGAGATGACCACCACTGTATCTCAACTAGTATATAGACCATGGGACGCATAATTCAAAAGTTGCGGTTTTGGTCCCTGTCGGCAGCGTGTTAAATTTTCATCCGCTTTACTTTCTGCATATTTATTACAAATGATGAAGTCTATACTTTCCTTGGCATTGTTGCCTCTTGGTTGTCATTATTCTTGTGTTAAAAAAAACCGGCACCTTAACGCTACCTTTTTTTCCTTCATTCATTACGGTCGAGAAGCTTTGTCGATTGGTTCCCTGATATTTTTGAGTTATCACTTAGGGCCTTTAGTACAATTTTTTTTGCAACCTTCATGTTACTTGTTTTATTTCGGTGTGGGCGAATGCTGCAGATGACGATAATGACACAGACTTATGACGTTTTCATTTTCTTGCTTTCATTCAGCCCTGTGCCCAGCAAAACGGCAGCGGTACCACCGGCGGTGCTTTACCAGGCAGAGCTTGGACAGTGCATGGACCGGCATTTAATGATTAAAGGCATACGTACCCGGCTTCCTCTAGGAAATGACGTGCCAGAATACCTGAAGCATCCTGAGCCTTCAAGCTCGTCATGCTGCTCCGATGGCCCGAAATCGAAAGGCTTTGATCAGTGTCCTCGAAAATTTTAAAGATCACGACGTATTGTGTCTTTGCACCGTGGTCCTCTTAATGCCAAATGTAACGAAGAGGATTTTAGCCGTCGCTTGACTTACTGTCGACCCTTTCACCAGCCTTCAACGAACGTCTTGATACCCCAACTGTCATGCTGCTACTGGGGCTGCTGGTGGTCTGTAAACCTCTGTGCACTCGACTACTCAAAGCAACGCTTCATCATCCCGGCGAAAAGCGCTGAAAGAGTGACACAGCTTTCCACTCTTCCATTCTAAGGCAAAGTCCTCGTCTCTGGAGATCTCTGATGATGAGGAGTCAAAGATCACCAGCGACAGCGGGACTGGACACCATCGAAGCGCTCTCTGTCCTCCCATTTCAGTGGGACGGTATGTAGGCCGTGGTTTTGTACGAATTTGGAAAACACTTTTAATCAGACGTAAAGTAGCTATACTGAACGTCGTAATAGCCTATGAAAAGAAGGACTTCTGGTGACTCGGGCGAGCTCTCAGCTTCTAACAAATATACTTGCAGACAACAGAAAGTAAGGATATTTCTTGCGAGATTATTTTTGCGCACCATATAGTGTTTTAGTATGAGTGATCCGATCGGATAGTGTGCAGACAAGAAGGAGGAGGAGCGGGAATAAACATTTTGACGTGGCAGCGTTAACGACCTCGTTTCGCAGAAACTCCGGCGTTGGCGTATTTTGTTGTGAGCAAAAAATTATATTATGCGTGACCGAGAAATTGAGAATGATTCAAATAAAATGATAAAAAATCCTAGAACAGACTGGGGACTGAACTAGGGTTGTGTGGGTCCAAGTGGGAACCAAACGCAGGCCGTTTGCTTGACAAGCCGTTCTTCTGCTTGGGAATCAGTGAAAGTAGTTTTCATGCTTCACAAACACACACGTTTGGTATACATGCTTCACAATGTAACATGAAATATTGCAGTAATAATGCGTCGTACAAGCGTCCATTGCCAAGGGTGTCAGAATATACATGAGATTATCATAATGGCTCCATGGTTGAGAGCTGGCACCCCACATCAATAGGCACACACGCTGCGGCGCCTATTCCCTTAAGTCCACGTAACGGATGCATAGCAAATTCAAAAAGCTTTCATGTGCTAAGTGTTTGAAGTACGCACTAGGAACAGGATGTCGCTATGACATTCAACTCCTAAAGGGGTTGCTTTAGGGTACCCTAATTTTTAATCAAGCAGAACGCCGTGGTTTTCGTGAAAAGAGCCACGGGAATGTCATTGCATAGTTCGACTCACTGTAGGGACTCTCTAGGCCCGGTTCAAGGTAGTCTGACTCCCGTATTCTAGAACGCCCCTTCGCTCAACGAACGCTCTACCTTCAGTCAGAAATCTGATGGGAACGCCATCTCTAGGCAGGGCAAGTTATGCATATCAGGGATAATTTGCTGCTATTCTTGAGTTGCGCAGCGTCATTTTCAGGCGAGCAGCGGCACAGTGCGCAACTCTGTCAAGTCAAAGGTAAAAGTCGAGAAACGTTTGTGAATACGAGGGTGAGTGCTTCTCAGGTACTAGAGTGGGTCCCACATCCCACAGCCTTTCCCGTTCATTGAGTGTGACGAGGGGCGACTTGCCCTTGGGGTGGTCTTTGGAAGAAATTGCAAGTGGTGTGGACGAGCATTGGTGTGCCGCCGCACCAAAGGCTGCAGTAATCGTATTCAGATGGCCTCATTTCGCTAAGTGTGTGTATGTTAGAATATGTGTTTGTCCGTAGGCATTTTTTGTTCCTTCATGACCAGCATGTAGTTTAAGTTTCGTGTACGTGCTACACTTGTCTGCATAGCGCGTCTTTGGCTTTTGATGCATGATATCTCCTGTAATGACCTTATTACTATATTTACGCATGGAATCTATTTGTTTCATTTACCTAATCATATACAGCACAGCAGATATTTCGCTGAGTAGTTCGTATTGTACTGGTGCCAAATAATAAAATTACTACCTCATTTATCACTGATTTATTGATATATGTGGGGGTCAACGTCCCAAGACCAACATATGATTATGACAGACACCGTAGTGGAGGACTCCGGAGGCTTCGACCACCGGGGTTTTTAACGTGCACCCAAATCTGACCACACGGGCGTATGCAGCACTTTCGCCTCCACTGATGATGCACCTACTGCAGCTAGGATTTGATCCCGCGACTTACGGGTCAGCAGCCGAGTACTTTAGACACTAGACCTTTGCAGATCCCGCGGCTTACGGGTCAGCAGCAGAGTACTTTAGACACTAGACCTTTGCAGCAGGGCTCACATTTGTCTCTAGTCCAAGTGCTGCTGCTATATTCATCGAAAATATAGGTCATCCAGGACTACCATGGTGAAGCGAGAGAATATTGATGATATATTTAGAATACATTAAATTTAGTTGCACAAAAAAAGACGAAACCCTCAAGGAACATACACGCACGGCGCTGAACTCGCAAATAATTTTTGTTTACTTCGAACGCAAGCCGTTTTTAAAAGTGTTCATCAAAACAACAGAAAGATAACATGTTGAAAAGAAGCAATTAAAAAGCACGTGATAACCGCTCGCCGTTAAGAACCATCAACTAACTGTAACCGCACAAAGGAAAATTCTTAAACGACAAAGTACGCCCCTGGTATACGAAAGAAGTCAAAAGTGTAGATGATCCTAAAACCAACAGGCAAACAGGTAAAGCCAGAGAAAGCCAAGGCAGCCACGCAAGAAATATGTAAAACGTTAAAAGCTCAATGAAAATAATAATAAAGGCTTAAAACACGGGGTAAAAAGGCAGTTCGAACGGGATGCGCTGTAGGTAGCTATACTTGCTTATTTGAGAGGAAAAGGCAGAGCCTGCTGACACATCTGTCGCCTATCCTCTGAATTTCGGCTGCCTCTAAAATTTCTTGAAGGTGTAATTGCCTGAGACAGTGCAACCTTCGAAATACGGGGAGCAGCTACAGTGTAGAGAGTACATTGATAAAAAAGACTGCAGGGCACCGCTGACAGATTCTGTCGGTGCTCTCTGAAACGGACACTGAGCCACCTGCCCGTTTGTCTGAAAACTCCGGCTGCGCCAGCGCTTCTACGTGGGAGTGACGGTGAAGAAGGCGTCAGCAAGATTGGCAAATACAGAGCTTTTAAGGGGGTGAACTATTTCCCCGACAATAGAAGAGCTCAAAGCCTAAGCAGTACTTACTCTACAGTGCTAGCCGCGGGCACAGTTGTTGGTCACCAATTGTCTGATCATCGGTGAAACGCGTCTCCTACTACATATAGGTGTGCGTCTCCTACTACATATAGGTGTCCTACTACTGGCGTGCTTCTTCAGCCCTTTGCAGAAAGTCGTCAAGTTCAGATGGCTCGTAATTGTCGTTGTCTACTGGCAACATTGCATCGAGTGTCGTAATGACAATGCGACCGTAGGCCAGCTGAAATGGTGTGACGCGGATGGTCTCCTGCACAGCCGTATGTAGGCGAAAGTTGCGTATGGCAAGATTTCGTCGCACAATTTATGCTCAATGTCAACGTACATCGAGAGCATGTCAGCGACGGTGCGGTTCAGGCGTTCTGTCAACCCGTTGGTTTGGCGATGGTATGATATGGTCTTCCTATTGCTGGTGTTAGTCATTGTCATTAAGGACTGCATCAAATAAGCCGTGAACGCTGCTCCTCGATCAGTAATCACGACGAGTGGGGCTCCATGGCGAAGAACAATAATCTGAACGAAAAACTTCGCGACTTCCGTTGCCGTTCCTCGCTCAAAGCAGCCGGTTTCAGCGTATTGTGTCAAATAGTCAGTCGCAACTATTATCCACCCTTTTCCTGATGTCGACATCGGGAATGGTCTGAGGACGTCCATTCCAACCTGTTGTAATGGAGTCACAGGTGGCTCTATAGGCTGGAGATGGCCGGCCGTCTTGAGGGGTGGTGTTTTGCACCTTTGACACTCGCGACATGTCTTGATGTAATGCTTAATGGACGCTAGCAACTTGGGCCAGTAGTATTTCTGACGAATTTTGACGAAAGTCCCACTCGCGACCAAGTGACCCGCTGATGGTTCATCATGACAGGCTTCTAAGACTTCATGTCTCATGGCGGATGGTACAACGAGTAAGAACTTCTGCTTGTTTTGTTGTGTTGTGCTTGTTGTTGTGCTTGTTGTGCTTGTAAACTGCATTATCTCGGAGGCAGAATGAGGATAATCCTCTCTTAAACACGCGAGGAACTTGTTCTGCGAGATATTTTATTAATGGAAGCAGTTTCATGTCAGCCCGTTGATGTTCGGTGATTTCTGAGGTTTTTATCACACAAAGGAGTGGGAAGTCCTCTTCTTCTGAAAGAGTCGAGTGGACTGGTGAACATGATAAGCAGTCAGCATCATCATGCTTTCTGTCAGACCTATATACGACCAAAATGTCATACTCTTGGAGCCTGAGACTCCACCTCGCAAGCCGTCCCGAAGGGTCTTTTAAGCTCGCCAGTCAACAAAGTGAGTGGTGGTCGCTGACGGCACGGAAGGGCCTGCCGTATAGGTACGGCCTGAACTTGCTGATCGCCCATATGACTGCCAAGCAATCTTTTCGGTTGCAGAGTAGTTTCTTCACGCTTTTGAGAGAGTGCGGCTAGCATATGCTATCACTTTCTCTTCTCTATTTTGCCATTGCACCAGGACCGCACCTAGGCCAAGATTGCTGGCATCTGTTTGAACTTCCGTATCTGCGGTTTCGTCGAAGAAGGCCAGGATAGGTAGGGCTTGCAAACGTTTCTTTAGTTCGTTGAATGCACTGTGTTGTTCAGCGCACCAAATAAATGGCACGTCCTCTTTTGTGAGTCTTGTTAGAGGTTTGGCGATCTTCGCGAAGTTTTTCACGAACCGCCTATATTAAACACATACACCCAAAAATCGGCGTACCTCCTTCTTCTCTTTTGGCTTGAGAAACAGCCCCAAGGCCACAGTCTTCTCCGGGTCCGGGCCAACACCTTGAGCGCTGATTACAGACCAAAGAAACGAAGATTCTCGAATCCAGAGTGACATTTGTCCGGTTTAATTGTCCAGCCGGCTGACTGGATAGCCTGAAGTACCGATTGTAGTCGCTCTACATGCTGTTCAAACGTCGCCGAAAACACCACAACGTCGTGCAGGCAGACGAAGCACGACTGCCATTTGAGGCCTGAAAGGGCGCTGTCCATCATGCGTAGTAATGTTGCAGGCGCACAACAGAGGCCGAATGGGAGGGCTTTAAACTCATATAGACCATCGGGGGTTACGAAAGCAGTCTTTTCACGGCTCTTTCGTCCACTTCAATTTGCCAATAACCGCTTTTTAAATCCCATGAAGAGAAATACCTTGCGTGCCGTAGCCGATCCAACGTATCATCAATACGCGGCAAAGGGTAGACATCCCGCTTGGTCACGCTGTTCAGCTTTCTATAATCAACGCAGAATCAAAGCGTGTTGTCCTTTGTCCTCACAAGGACTACAGGGAATGCCCACGGAATATTGGATGGCTGTATGACATCATCCTCCAGCATCTCTTTCATTTGGCTCTTTACGATCTCTAATTTCTTCGGTGATACTCTGTAGGGATTTTGGTGTACCGGCCTTGTAGCTTCATCTCTTATTATTCGGTGTTTAACAACCTGGATCCGCCGTACTTTTGACGGGGTAGAAAAACATCCGGTGAAGTCTCTTAGAGGTCTTGAATGATGTTCTTCTCGGCGGTGGTGGATTTTGGCTGATTGCAACTCTTGCCACGACATCGGGCGGAGGTTCCAAAGTAGGTGGCCCTGACGCAAGACCACATAAGTCCGTCACTGTTAGAAAACCGTGCAGGAAGGCGATAACAGTGTTCTTTGCAACGTGCTGAATTTCGTTTCCGAAATTCGTGAGCAATACATCGGCACATCCACCACGTAATTGAATAATGCCTCGAGCTACACAAATGCCTTTCTTGAGCAGTAGTTCAATGTTTACATCCGCTATACCGTCAAAATCAACGAATGCTTCATTTCTTACACCGACTATTACGCTGCATCGTGGCGGCACGGTAACATCACAATCTATAACACGTAATGCAGTTTAATCTGGCTCATATGTGTCTATGGCCAGTTTGTTCGAAAAAGAGACACTATAATTCTGCAGGTTGATTATACCTCCGTTTTCTAGCGGAAAATCCATTCTGAGTAATAAATCTCTAGAGCATTCCGGAAGTACGACCAAGTCAGCAACGTAAGTTGCGCCTTCAATGCCGATTCTTGCAGTACATCTTCCTAGAGGTGTGATGAGATCACCCCCAGCCGTGCGTATCTGGCGTCCACTCCAAGGCGTCAGGAAGTTCTTAAAATCCTTTGCGGCAGCGTAACTGACAACCAAATAATCAGCACCTGTGTCAACTAAAACGTCAAATTCACACCAGTCTACGGTAACGCGTAAGCCTGAAGAATTTTTGTCTTTACCTAACCAAGTTGTAATGTTCCGCTCGTCGTTGCTGCACTGGGACCTTGACGGAGGATCTTCAGTTGGTCGGACATCAGCGGCCTTGCCTCCATAGGTCGCTGGCTTCAGTTTTCCTGTAGGGAACTGCTTGAACGATGGTGTGTTGAGGTTGAAGGTGGAGAAGGTGAACTAAATCGTCGAGGGCTTGGCGATCGATAGTGAGCAGGCGCTCGTGATCTAGGCTGATGCTGAAAACCAGCATTTGGAAACAGATGGCCCGAGAAGCAATCTTCAATTTCAACGGGTCTTTTGCCACTTCGGGGGCATGGCGCGTTTGGAGAAAACCCACGGAGACGAGCTCGTCGATATGGGCAAGCTCTGTACAGGTGTCCAGTTTCGCCGCATTGCAAACAGAGAGGCGTCCTGTCGGGTGTGCGCCACACGTCGCTTTTTCGTGGCCTCGAATTAGCTGGACAGTTTGAGCCACGCGAAGCCGGTCGGAAGCCACAGGGAGCTGCAAACTAAGCAGTATGCACGGCGGTCTGGCGCACGGCATCGGCGTGAGTCGGTACGGGGCGTTCCTGCAATGGCTGTTCAAGTCGAACAGGTTGCGCCTCGGGTTCAGTTTGAAGAATGGCGTGGCGAACTTCATTTCTGATCAGAGTAGTCAGAGACGAAACTGGCGTTGCGACTTGTCGGGGCAGCAGCTTCTGGAGCTTTTCCTTCACAATGGATTGCACCATTTTCCTCAATACTTCGCTGCAGCTGTCCAGGTTTGCTGAGAGGACATCCGCAGGACCAGTACTCGTATCATAATTGTAGTGACGGGAGCGCTGCTGCAATGCCCGCTCTATGGAGGTGGCTTCGGTGTGGAATTCAGCGACTGCACGAGGTGGGTTGTGTACCAAACCGGCAAATAACTCCTATTTTATACTTCGCATCAAGTGACGCAGCTTTTTCTCTTCGTTCATGTTCGGGTCAGCGCGTTTGAAAAGGTGGGACATGTCCTGCTTTCGTTCGTGCGCTGCTTCCTGGACTGTAGAGCGTTCTCCGCCTTGTCGCGATGATCGGTGCTCACTTATGTAGCTACTATTTCTCGTCGAAATTATTCCCATCTCGGTATGAACGCTTCGTGGTTTTCATACCGCGTCCTCGCAGCATCCTCCAATACGAAGTACACGCGACACAGTTTTTTTGCTTCATCGCAGCCGTTGGTCTTCGTAACCCGCTCGAAGTGTACTAACCAATCCTCTACATCCTCGAACGTGGCGCCGTGGAAGGGCTCAAACAAGCACGGTGGGGACAGAATAAGTTCCGATGATGTCACCTGGTAAGCCATCGTTCCGTTCTCTGTGAACGCTGCTTGAGTTGTGGGAGCACTGGGGAGGGGTGTGAATTCAGGCGGCTCTCCTAGAAGGCGGCAGATTGAACGCTCGTGTACCGGAGTCAGTTCGCCAGGTTCAGATCGTTGAGGATCGGGGTTTCGCTCTCTGGCGCCAAGAGAAGAAACGTCAAAAACTAGTTTATTATGGGCGAACTTGTGCCCTGAAAATTATGTGCGAAAAGATGGAAGAGTCCGCTAGAGCGTTCAGAAACAAAAACTGTTTATCTGCCAACGCACCTACATTTTCGCAGCTCCAATCCACACTGGCTCGTGCCCGTGAACAAGAGGCATGAGTCGTGCGGCCCCAAGCATGAGTCCGCACAAGACTGTGGACGCTGATTCTTCATAATGTCGGATAGTGTAAACAGTCTCTGTGGCAACATGCAGTGAGTTTTCTTGCCTACAGATGGAGCTCCCTTCGGCTTTCTCAAGTGAAGGCTGAGCGTTGAGTGAAGGGGCGTTCTAGGATACGGGGGTAAGTGTTTGAAGTACGCACTAGGAACAGAATTTCGCTGTCATGTTCAATTATTAAAACGGCCCTGCAACACTTTTTGAGCATGGTCGGAAAATGCTGCCGATCGGTAGTAGAGGCTTCCGAGACCACGAGAGTCAAATATTATAGCGCAGCACGCGGCCTGGAATTCACAATTACTAATCGAAGCCAGCTAAAAAGTGATTTCTCTTCTCTCGACAAATCCCACAATATGCCCTGAAATCACACGTAGTAAGCCCATCTATCAGCAAGTGGATTATTTGAACATGGCGCGCTCGCTCGTTACAGCGATCACGGTGGAAGGCTGCTACTTGTCCACGCGTGTGTGTGTAATCACACCGAGAAAACCGCTCATTCGAACAAAAAAAAAAAGAAAAAGAGCTTGAGGTCACGAGGTGCGCATGACGTTTTTCTGTCGCCCTGACATTCTTCCCTGCTTAGCTTCCAGCGCTTTCGTCGGGACGAGGGAAGAGAAAATGCAATTGCAGCATGCGACGAATCTTTGTAACTCCATGCACTCGCTCTGTACGGACTCTTAAAATTTTTGTGGTGCTGAATTCGTGAGGCAATAAGCTATTCTAGTGAACTTATTGCATGGTTGCTCGAAAAATTGTTTCAGGGCCCCTTAATTTGTGAAGCTTAAGGATCCCCATTTTTTTTAATTTATGGAAGTCTTTTTTGCGAATTCACTAATTGAGCAATCACCTCTTTTTACATATTTGAACGAAACTTATCGGGAGACTCTAAGTACTGACAAAAATAATTCATTTTATCAATAGTAGTAACAACATGAAGGAAACTCATAAACCTATGGTGAGGCTGAGCAGTATTTCGATATAAAAGTATCGCGAGAAGATCTTGAGGCACTTATGACTATCTTTATTCCTGCATTGAGGTACAATAGAAAAATGTATTTGTATCTCAGTAACAGAAAACTTTTCAAGAGGTATCGATATATCGCGAAACTCTAAAGGACATGAATATCTCGTTACAGTTAAATGTGAAGCACCTTACAGTCGACCTCATACGGTGTGCGGCGTAACCCCCCATACTGCGCATGCACGCCCTTTCCCCACGAATGCGCCCTCTTTCTCCCTTCACAACACCAACACAGGTAGCGTCTGCTAGTGTACGCTCACTCCCCTTCTATCTCTTCTAAGCATTCTTCCCCGCAGCGTTTACACCCCATTGCGCATGCGCACCTTCTCCTCTGCGCATAATGTGCACATAATGCGTTCACCTCACATTATGGGAGACGCCGACGCCGGCAGTGTCTGCTAGTCTACGCTCACCAGCTCATTTGTCTCCTCTAGGCATCTCTCCCCGCGACGTTCACACCCCCATTGCGCATGCGTGCCCTCTCCCTCTCCTCTCTTACGTTATTCTCCCTTTGCGTCTCGTAACTGCGACGCACGTAGCGTGTTCTAGCGCGTTTTTTGATTGAAAAACCGAGTGTTCGAGCTGCGCAACCATTCACTGGCCATCCCGTATAGTGCCGATGGGAGATTTTCATGTTCGTTGTCGAACAAACAAATTAAAGCATATCCATGGGGCGAATTAGGATGAGTGGGCCGGAGATTTTATCGGTACCCATGACTTTTCCGAGAATTTCGCCCAGTCGATCATCATGTAAATACAGCGAGCAGGCGGTGAAGCCGTTTTCTGAATCCTCCGCTCCACCGCCTTTTCTTCGTCGCTCACACTCGAAGCACACAGACTACCGGCAAAAAAGGAAGCGCGCAAAAAGTGAACACATTTTAACGCAAGAGCGAGCGCCGTCTTCTATCGCACGGGAGTATATGATGGATGAATGGATATGGCTGTACCCGTTAGATCGGGCGGTGGCTAGCGCCACCAAGCCGTAATTATCAAACACACAGCGCATCAAACACACAGCGCTTGGTGGCTAGCGCCACCAAGCGCTGTGTGTTTGATGCATGGGTGTGTGCGTGTGTGAGTGATCGTGTCAAGTTTTCGCGCTCTAATTAACTTTTCGAAATGATCTACCAACTAGCCCGACAACAAGTTCTCTTAGAATACATTGTTCTTATATATTCAATAGCTTCGTCCCCTTCTAGCCTAGCACCTTGGGCTGTAGTTATAAAACTCTGCTCTAGGCTCGTCTCATTTCTTAGGGAGTTTAGATGGTTCGTAAATTTCGCAGCTGCCTTTCTATCTTTTTTATGTAATTCTGCCAGCCACTGAGCTCCCTTCCTTCTAATCTTTTCATTGATCAGAAGGGATGCATCCCTTCTACAGCTTAGAAAGGTTGCCCATTTTCTTTCAACATCATCTGTCGGTTCACCCCGCTGCTTAGCATAACTGTGTTCCCTGGAGGCTTCCTGACGTTTTGCTATGGCTCTCTTAGCTTCCTCATGCCACCAACTTTTGGGTTTGTGTCTTCTTTTCGGGGGTGACTTGTCACGCGTCTTAGCAAGCTCTAGCACAAACAGTCTAATTAGATTCGTGTATGTCCACACTGTCTTATTATCCTCCGTGATTACTTTCTCAATGTGCTTAGTGGCTATTTCAATTTGCCTTTCTGGATAAAAATTTTCCTGTAGTTACTCATCTTGTCTCCTTCCCACTTTCACTGCTCTTCCAAAACGTAGCTTGATACGTTTGTGATCGCTACCCAGACTTCTGGAGCCACCTCTATCTATGTGCATCCCCCTGAGCTTATCATACATCCTATGTGACATCAGTGCATGATCTATCGTCGACTGAAGCCTTCCTACCTCCCATGTTATTTGCCTTTCACACTTCTCGGTACTGTTGCAAATGATCAAATCAAGCCTTTCACACACATCCATGATCCTTTTGCCTGTCGGGTCGGTATACCCATCTATATCTTCTATGCGCGAATTCATGTCTACTAGTATAATTATCTCGCACTCTCTTCCTAACTCCTGAATGTCCTTTGATATACACTCTACCATTGCCTGGTTTTCCTCTCTGGCCTTTGCTCCCATCCACAAATATACGAAACCAACGAGTGTCATTTGATCTGCCACTTTCCCTTTTAGCCATAAATGTTCCTTGCACTCCTGCTTGACCCTTTGCCAGTCAGTACATTTATGAATTAATGCCCCAATACCACCCCCCTTTCTGCTGCCTTCTGTTCTATTACAATATTCCCACGCGTAGTCCGGATTGTTCGGAGGTTGTTCCATGTCCCTGAGATGTGTTTCTACAAAACCGTATACCATCGGCCTCTCTTCCCTTAGCTGTTCTTCTATCTCTTCCCACTTCAGCCTGTTCCTACCACCCTGCATGTTAATATACCCTATGTCTGAATTGGCTCGGCGCTCGTGGCTACGTCTATTTATGCCCCGGACTCTACCTATCTTAGATATTGGTGCCACTTTGGCATCATATCTGTCCATACCACCTGCCGAAGAGTCACCCTGGTTGTTTTCCTCGTTACTGGCTATCCTGCACCCTGAAGGGCTCGCTTGCCCCCCAAAAAAGCTACTGCGCGTCCTGCAAGTCGCCAACCCACCTCTAGACCTAGCCGCCCATCGAAGGGAATTCTGTCTCGTTGAAAACCCCCCCACCTATGCACCTCTCTGTTTATTTCAACCACCTCAAAGCCTTTCTCTCGACTCATCCGCCATATCTCTTGGTTTGCGTTGACCACCGCTCTTTGCAGGTTGCTATCACGCACCGGTACCTCCGGTATCGTGCATATCACTACCTGTACCTTAGGAGAAGTGGCGCGCATGTCATCGAAGCCTTTCGGCAGTGTGGCTGCTAGTCCTGCGGCATCTTCTTTAGGACATCGTTCAAACCGCCTGAAATTATCGCGAGGTTTCGTCTATCAGCTGTCGTTTCGCGCTTTGCGCTCGCTTGCCTCATGACTGCTTCCAGCTTGCGTCCTGGGAACGCCCCTACTGCAACTCTCTTGTCACCTCTTACCCTCTGTTTGATGGCTTCTGTGCATCGATTTAAATTCGAGTCCCCGGCGATTATCACATGCTGTGACTTTTCAGCTGGAGCGTTCTGCACCTGGGGGCTACTTGCATCTGTGACGCCGGCTGCTTTGTTCCCTCCCTGCCCCACCACTACCTCGCTGAAGCTGGGCCTTGCGACAGTTGAACCGGCTAAACCTGTTTTTAACAAACTTGCTAGCTTTTCCTTCTCCACCATTCTGCTTGCCGGCTCCCTACTGTTCTCTCGGTAGGTCGCTTCTTTTTTCAGCTTCGCTAGCGCTTCCTCGGCGGACTTCAGTCTTTCTCCCATTGCCCTCGTTTTCTCTTGCTCTGTCGCCAATGCAGTCTCGAGCTCGGCGATTCTCATCAGCAGTTCACTCTGGGCAACCATCATTTTCTCCATTTTTTCCTCGACCTCACATCGCCTACACTTCGCGTGAGCCTCTTCTCCATCCGCTTCTACGCTTGGGTCCACTTTCAAACCCACTCCACATCCTGAACACTTTACAGTCTTTTTAACCATGATTTTCTGACACCAATTGTCCCTATACTCGATAATTACTAAACTCAAGCCCTGCACTTCGAAAAAAAAGAAAGTCTAAGCTCTACTACAAAAATTTGCGTGTTCAATGTACGCGCACCTCCCCCACGGGGTGGCAAAAGAAAAAAAACAACAACAAAATTTCAAACACACACACCCGCACAAACTAATAAATACCTGGTGACTGGCCCCCGAAAAAGCCGTACCATAAAATAATATAAGTGCTACGAAGGTTTCAACCGCCGCCTTATAATTATAAAAACAAGCTCAAAACCTGCAAAAACACTTATCTGCGCAGTCGATCCGGAACGCTCAAAAAACACGTCCATCCACCTTGACAGCCAGTCAGTACGCAGTAGGCGCCGCAGCGCTATCTCGTCTTCAATTCATCACCTATGCCATGTGAGGGCCATCTAGTGGTCTCTCATCACACTATAAATGCGTCCCCATGCATGACGCTGCCACGCCGCCCAGTGAACACTCCGAGAACTAGAGTTGGCTATGAAAATGGCGGGCTTGCCTATACGCCTTAAGGAGCTTCGCCCCTGAAACATTTGGCAGCGTGCGTGCTAGCCTAAAGGGGACTGCGGGTCTCTGTGTGCAATCGCACTCTTCCGTCTCTCATTGCCCAATCGCAGCATTTGGCATGTTCTAGCAGCAAACACCAGTTCATCACTGCGTTCTTTGCGCTTCCCCAGGTTTCTCTCATGAGCAACACCGCGATAAACGCCGGCGTTAACGCTGCTGGCAGTGTAAGTGTTAGCACCCGCTGCTTCGCAACTATACATGGTAGCTCTTAGCTGAAGATGGTGTAATTTTTTTGTCGGAAATGAGTTGACTTGTTTCTAAGGAGACAAGGAAGACTTTTGTACTACGCTATGCAAAGACACGCCGCTCGTTGCCGATACAGTCGGAGGCAGCAAATATTCCGTCTAACAAAAAGAATGACCCATGTGAGAAAGCACCCGTCTAAATGGCGGCTTATTTGAGAAGCTGCGTCCACTTAAGGTCAGTTTAATCGACAACACCATCATCAGTACAGCTACCACGTCTGGAATGGTTACTTTTTACTTGATTCCGTGATTTTCGTTAGTAATTGGATAGTATCCTGCGCCTAATAAATTTCTCTATGGAGTATTCTCGGAAGCAAACAAGTGTGTTAAAAGTATTCCAGTATCTGTATTCCAAATCACTCATTTGATTTTTCTGTAAACGTATGTCGAAATATCCCGTTACGTCTAAAAAATTGTATTTCAGCCACTAAATTTTAGGCTTCTAGTGCTTGTGTTTCAATATGTGTATTCCGGACTAGTCTTCTGATAATCTCTGCCTCGCCCTGACACGTGGTTGCCAAAGCAGTCGCTGCGTGGTTGTAACAATTAAATTAGCTCAAACTAGCAAGCGTTAGATGGCACGAAACTGATCGCCGCCGAGCAAGAAAATTATCCCGGTAGGTCACCAATAGGAGGGTGGTGTTATATCGGTGTTGAAAGAAGTTCCGTGCTTTTGTCGCCTGGGTCTTCGCTTTATTAGGAACGCATATTTCACCGTAAACGATTACATTGACGTCTTGCTCTTGCAAGACAACTGCTTCTTGATATCTTGCCTTCGTCGATATAAACAAGAGCTTATACGATACAGTGCATATTTATTACGAAGGCAGCGTTATTTATGGTGCACGTAATAACGTCCGCATATCGAAAACGATTATTTCAATCACGTTTCAGTCTCATTGACCTTCGTTGTCAACGGAAGGACTGTTAACCCTATCACTTCAAATGTGACGGCCACCCTTCGGCAGAGCCGTAGCACGTCAAAGTGCTCTTCTGCATTACCGGAAGCCGGCTGTGCGGTGGAGCACGGCAGCAGTGACAAGCTGATCACGATGCAGACGTAGATGAATATCAGCATAAGGCAGGCTGGGACGGCAGAGACGCGGAAGGCGCAGAAGTGTCATTCGCGAACTCTTGCCGCCACCAGGAGTCGCCGGCTGGCAGCGTTCTTCTTGGGGACGGTGCTGCTTGGAGGCTTGGAAGATGCCAGGGCCTTCCACGTCATCTTGACAGCGAGGCCTGCGAGACCAGCGGTATGATAGAAAGCCGGTGTCTTCACGGAGGAGCAGTGTCCAATCCAGATCTGTTTGTGTCCCGCCAGCGCAGCCGCCTTTTTTCTGACTGATGGCAATGGTATCCGCCGTGGCTGTCCGCTAAAAAAAGAGCAAAACGTTAGCATCACTTTAGCAGTACTGAATTGGTCATTAAAGAACTAAAGATAATGGCATGAGATAGAGCTGGTTGGTAATTCATTTCAAGAATCAGCGCACTAGCCGAAAATGCTACCTCAACACTGCGACCATCAGCAACGCCGCAATAAGGGAACAGTAACACAAGCTTGTCCTTCAACCCTTCTTCTTCGCCCGTTGTCTGATGCAGCACTGTTTTATTGCGATACCGATGATATGTAGAATACAGACGAATTTGTTTCTGTCGTCGCCACCACCGCGCCATCACCATCACGTTGTTCATTGAATTTTGCATCGATAACAACCTTTATGACTAGTGATTTTCATTGTTTCTGAGGTTTACCAGCCCATGACCAAAACATCATTAGAGGGACGCTGCAGTGGAGGGCTCTAGAAATTTCAACGCCCTGCGGTTCTTCAAGGTGCACCTTAACCTACATGGGCCTCTACCATTTCGCCTCCCTTGAAATGTTATGGCCGCAGCAGAGATCAAACCCTCGTAACTTGATTGGCTGCGCAGCCGAGCTCCGTAACCACTTCATCATCGCGGTGGCCAACATAGGCTTTTCAAAGCTCTCAATAAAAATGATTGCAATAGTTACCCACTCTAGTCATCGCTGGGGCAAAAGCGGGAAAACGGGTCTGTCATCAGTTTGCTCATCGGAGGTGCTGCACGAGTGGTGAAGTCTAACTCGGTCAGACTGTATGCGTCAACATTAGGTTAAGAAAGCAGGCCAATCCTTCGACGGTAAGAGTGTTGTCCCGATCTCTCAAAAACATGGTAAAACGGCGCGGTGTTCGCTGAGGCATATATTTTAAGGGAACAATATTTTCACAAGACCACCTACGATGTCGCAATCTGGAGATGACATTTGGTTCACAAACGCTTTTAGTCACGTGTGAGCTTTTATCATCCGTATGTTGTAAGATTTAATAAGTTGGTAGCCTAAAAATAATAAAGCACAAGTAGCAATTATTCAGGGATAAATATTCTAGAGATATATTATGTCCTTCAACGTTAAATTGAAATAAAGAACAGCTCGTATTTTTATTGTGATGGTGGTTGTACGTGCACGGTCTTTAAATCTTGAAGATTGCCAACTATCTACGCACTAGGTAACTTTATAAAATCAGCACACGGTTGCTCGTGATTTAATCCTTTTTGGTGTTTAACGTACCGAAACCATGATATGGTAATTACAAATTCTGTAGTTGAAAGATACGGAAATTTGGACCACATGGGGTTCTGCAGGGTGCACCTAAATTAAATTACACAATGCATTTACACCTCCATCGAGAATATGGCCGCTGTGGTCGGGATTCTATACCGGTATCTGCGGGTCAGCAGTTGAGTGCCATACCCACTAGGTTACTGCAGCTGCTGTTGCTTGTGCTTTCCGTGAACTATATCATCAACTGCCACTACAGACGAGGAAATGCGGGAAAAGATCGACGCTCGAAGAGCTTAATGCTCTTGAAGGAGGGTAGCCGCTACAGCCAACGCTTCGGCGAGTGTTCTAGATGTGAAGCAGCTCTTTCATTAGACTGTGTAATGCTGTCCCTCCGTACACCCCCTACGCATGCTCACGTCTCGCATCTCGTGCACGCCCAGGAAGGCACCCGCAAACCTGTCGCTCCCCTTCCCTCTCTAGCCTAGCAAGGACGATGCAGGCAGCGTCTGCAAGTAAAAAAAAAACCGCCTGCTCCCTCTGCACAGCCGTTCACTGGCCACCCCTTATATGTAAGCACTGGATCTTGCGCTCGTGATTCAGTCAAGGACGTCTTTACATGGCTTTCGCTTGAATAGCGCCAGCGTCAACGCCGCGCCTCCAGTGTAAGTGTTAGCGCCCGCTGCTTCGCATCTACACATGGTTCCCTTCAGCGGAAAATGGTTGAAGTTTTTCTATTCACTACGCAAACTGAAGAAGAAAAGATAGCTTGTCGATGCTTCATTTGGCTTCTGCATGACGCGCTGCTCTAATAACATTCGTTTCCAGTACAGTGTGATCGGGTAAGCGTCGCTCTGATATATTCTTCCAGAAGGCATGGCGCTGCCGATGAGGGCCTTGAAAACCAGACAAGAATTTGAAATACCTCCACCGTGGGTCTGCTTCCCACCTCTAAACCGGCTCTGCGCGTTGTGGGCTTCACCATTGGGCAACCTCTGAACTCCGAGATGGTGACCATGGTGTTCGCCATGGCGTTGACGTAGCGTCACTCTCAGCAAGTGAGCACCCCGCCGGGGAAGACAGTCGCACCACTGTGGAAGGAAAAGCCCAATAAAGATGAAAATTACGACGATGATGATTGTCTGCCTATGGTACTCACCCATAAAGGGGGATTGGCCAAGAACCAGGCCGCAGGAGGTATGAAGAAAAGACCTATAAAGCTTCAAATCTGCAAATTTACAATAAAATAAAACATCGAATGAATGGAATGGAGAAAGCGGTCAGACTATCATTTATGGGGTTGAAATTCGCTCGAGTGACGCATGCTGACTTGCTGGCTGCTGAATATGCTTGCTCCTGAAACATGAGTTTTTTTTCCACATGTGCACTTGAATTTAAATACATGAGTGCTCCTTGCACTTTGGCCCCACCGGAACACTTCCACCGTAACCGAGAATCTAAATCGCGCCATTGGGCTTGGCCCACCAATTTTTTGATTACCTAGATCAGTTGTACAGCACCTACTATTTAGGCAACGTAACGGATTAATGTTTAAATACTGATTCCGATACTGCACGGACAATGATCGTGGCTAAATGAGTTTCAGCAGACGAACTGCAAATGGTGATTTTCCGAAACACAGCTGTTTCACTTTTGTTCTCATTTATTTCAATTTTAAAATCGTACGCTGCTTTTTTTGCCAGTCTGTAGGCACTATCTTTACGACATATAAACAGACTTGGAACAGATGTGCCTCGTTGCACGAACGCAATGTCTGAATAACTGAAAAAGTAAAAACTGTGAGCGCTAATTTCGTAGCAAGCTCCTTATGCTCATTTTATTCGCCAAAAGAAAGCGAACAAGAGTGTGTCCGCAAGCTTTTGAACTGGTAGTGACTATCAGCGACTAAATCAGCGAGTGTACTTGAAACTACGTATTATAATCAAACGCCCACAGATAGAATGACAGAAGGCCAATCAACCTGGATTCTTTCACTTGCGACTTTTGCTAACGTCTGGTGAGTATAGGCAAAATAAATATTAAGACGACTGGAATGTACGAAAGAGTTTAAAACAAATTTGTCCTGCTGAAAGCATCCCGGCTATATAGTTTTCGCTATTTTTAAACAACTTTCCTTGTATAAGTTATGTGATTTCTAAAAAAAATGGACACCCCGTAAAAGTAGACGGCCTACAACTTTCTCCTATCAACTACTCTAAAGTCAATTATTTTAAGGTAATGAAAATTGGGTTCTAATTAGTCACTTCCTTATACTTTGAGCTCCAACCTCAATGTATATCTCATGTACGAAAACTACAGCAGCCTTACTGTTGTAGTATTTTGAACCAAAACCTCCTATTGTAAAAAAAAGCACCTTGAATGTAGAGCCCTTTTCGCAAAGGAGCTTTATCCTTATCGCTAGTTTGTATTGTCCTTTCATCATCTTTATTTCGCGTTACTGACAATATAATTATAAGGAGGGCCAAGGATAACCTCAGCTATTCTTATGATTCTGCTTGTAAAGGCTAGTCACAGCCATTTAAAAAGCACAATACACAAAGCTGGCATGCGAAACTAGAAATAAGGATAAGACCTGTTTTAAATGCGAGCCTGCAGCTTATACTACTAAAAGCGAAACTGACGATGTTTTAAAATTCAATAAAATCTCGTTTTTTCATTAAAAAGCGCTATTTTCGTTGAAATATGCGAACTGTCTCATCTCGAGAATTTATTCTGAAAACTACCCGATTCTCAGCCAATTCCCCAGCGTGGGAGTGTGTGCCACTGTCAAAGTTCTACTCTACTCAACTCCTTTCGATTCCGGCAGGGATCAAATTATCCTAACTCGCTCTAAAACTTCTTTATTTTTTTGTTTAGGTGCTTCACCTTTCTTTGAGGGAGAGCAATTTTATCTTAAAGTGAAATTGACTCACTTCATTAAAATTGGCATTGGAGTTATAGAATCACCGTTCCATATCTGCTGAATTCGAAAACAAATTCGAGCGTTCACAAAATTGAACTGAAATGTCATTTTGGGCAAAATAATCACGGCAGTGGTCACACTGTGGCATCATATTCGGTATGCCGCGGCGTCTGGAACAGCGACGCTTTTGGAGTGTGGCCTCCGCGATCATCTACGGCAACGGCACCCAGGAGGAGTTGGTCATGGAGTCCATAGTTGAGTATTCGAGACTCTTACTCGCATTGCGCTCCACGGCTTGTCATTACGGCTTACATTATAATGCATCTCTCTATACTCTCTATACTTATTTAAGCCTCTCTATACTTACTTAAGCCTGAGGTACACAAACAGTGCTCTGGCACTTAAAATCAGTGAGTCGTGGGAACCTCCTCTCAAAGTGCAACGTGGCTCCGCCAAAGAATCTTAGGATCCCGTTGTTTTCATTGATTAATGTCCACGCCCAAACTTTCGGTACGCTCAAGTGGGTGAAGACGAACTCTTCTTTCACGTATTGTACTCCTCTTGTTGAAACTATTGAGGAAATAATTATGCCTTCGTCAAAAATAGGGCCTGTCCTTGTTAACTACGAAGCTTTACGGTTGTGGCGGTCGCAGGTAAAAAGGTAGATGCCCGTTTACTGTGTGGTGTCAGCGCACGGTGAAAACACGAGATGTAATAATAATAATAATAATAATAATAATAATGTAGTGAATAAGAAAGACGTTAATGCCATCAGGTCAGCTATCATCAGCACAAGAAAAAGGCGCGAGATCGGCGATCAAGCACCCTCATCTGGGTTCGCCTGCCTTCCTTTAGAGCTACCACCCGCTTGCTGAGTCCTTCAATAAACCCCCTTTACATTTGGTGGATCGTGCTGGGCAACTGCATCACCTACACCCTCGAACTCCGATCCCGCACCCTGCCGTCGACCATGCAAGTTGACGCTGCCCAACAGACAGCACCTCTCGCGGCTCCTACTTGCCCCGGCCCGGTTCACCAGCGAGACCCCCCGATCTTTTTGGGCGCTGAAGACCAGGACGTCGAGGACTGGCTGTCGTCCTACGAAAAAGTCAGTGGACCAAACAGGTGGGATGACGCTGCTAAGTTGAGCACCGTTAACTTTTACTTGGCTAATGTGGCGAAACTGTGGTACACAAACCACGAATCCGAGTTCGAGAACTGGGCCACTTTCAAGCAGGCAATATCCTCGGTTTTCGGTCGCCCTGCCGTGCGGAAGTTGCGCGCCGAACAACGCCTGCGCTCACGGGCACAAGAACCTGGCGAAACGTTTACCGCCTATATCGAAGATATACTCGATCTCTACAAGCGCGTCGATGCCGCAATGAGCGAAAGTGCCAAGATCCAGCACATTATGAAAGGTGTTGATGACGACGTCTTTCAAATGCTCCTGGCGAAGTCTCCTGGCACGGTGTCTGAAGTGGTAACTGTGCCAGAACTACGACGAATTGCGACGGCAACGAGCTCTCACCCGTCGTCCATTTCAGCCTAACCAACCACTCGCTGCACTGGACGTCGTACCTGACCACTTCCGCCTTCTAGCACAAATGAAAGACTTTGTGCGTGAGGAGGTCGCACGTCAGCTTTCCCTCCTGCCGTTTTGTCAGCGCCAAGAGTTTCCGCAGCAGCAGCAAGAGCAATCACCGACACCGTTAGCTCCCATGCTCCGACATGCACTTCAGGACCAGATTGCCGAGGCTATGCCAGTGCGCTTTCAGCAGCAAGTTGTCGCCGCGCCTCTTACTTATGCTGACGCAGTAAAGAGGCAGCAGCCACACCAGCCCTTGCCGTTCAATGGACTGCCGCATGTCACCACTCCTACTCAGTCTTCCGTCGCATGGGCTCCCCTCGCTACCACAGCCTCGACTCAGCCGTATGCCGCGTGGGCGGCGCCCCTTGCTGCAAATGCCTGGCGAACGCGCGATAACCGGCCGATCTGTTTTGCGTGCGGCGGACCTGGCCATATCTCCCGATACTGCCGTCGTCGCGTGCCCGCCTACACAGACGTCCGACCACGAAGCAACTACATGGACCGACCACCTTTTGGTTATGAAAGTTCGGATCGTCAGTCAAACACGTCTTCCCGTGACTATCCAGCAACTTCGTCTCGTCGCTCACCTTCACCCAATCGACGCTCCTTGTCACCCATGCGTCCACGACCAGCCCCTCAAAATGAGGGAAACTAGCCGTCGCAGTTCAAGGGGCAAGAACTGCGCTATCGAAATCTTCAAGTCCTCGCACCTTGCCGTCAAATATCGTCGAAGTTTTTTGTAGACGGCGCCCATGCATACGCTCTTGTGGATACCGGTGCCGCTGTGTCTGTTATAGACGCCAAACTTTGCCGCAAGCTCCGAAAGGTGACCACGCCGCTTGATATGTTCTTACGTGCAGCAAATGGAGAACCTGTTTGACCTATAGCCGCCTGCACTGCCCGACTCACAATTGCGGAGGACCACTACATTGTTGAGTTTATCGTCCTTTCCTCGTGCTTTCATGACATCATACTTGGCTGGGATGTCCTATCCCGTAATCGTGCCGTTATAGATTGTGCCCGTTCCGAACTTGAACTGCTTCCGTTCTTCGACCAGCCCTACGACCACACTAATCAAGCCGCGCACAAGCTAGTTGTCAAAGAAGACACTGACATTCCACCGACAACAGCTGTTTTGCTCCCTGTGGTCTCCGACGGCATGCGTGATGAAGTAGCATTTTTCGAGCCGTCAAGCCTCTTTCTAAGTCGGAAACCACTTCTGCTCCCTTATTCAGCCCTCTCAATTTCTAATGGAGCCAGTGCTCTCTGCCTTACCAATCCCTTTCCGCATACCATCAAACTGTTTAAAGGCGAGTCTCTTGGATGCGTACAGCCCATTGATAACGGACAAATTTTTACCGTGCCGCAAGAATCATCCCAAAGTGACCTCACCGCCGTCAGTGCTCTTAACCACTCTCATCTACAGGCTTCAAAAGTGTTCGATTCGGCGATCGCAGACGGACTGTCACCATCTGAACGATCTGAACTCCTCCAACTGCTGTACCAGTACCGCGAATCTTTCGATGTTGTTCAACCTTCACTTGGCCGCACTTCTACCATTCTACATTACATCGATACCGGCTCCCATGCGCCACTACGACAGCGACCATATCGTGTTTCTGCGGGAGAACGCCAAGTTATTACCGAACAGGTGAACGATATGCTGCAACGTGGCGTCTCTCAACCTTCACAAAGTCCATGGGCCTCACCTGTAGTGCTCGTTAAAAAAAAGGATGGTTCCGTTCGCTTCTGCGTGGATTACCGGCGCCTAAATAAGATCACTCGAAGAGACGTGTATCCTTTACCCAGGATTGACGATGCCCTTGATACTTTACAAGGTGCCGAGTTTTTTTCATCATTAGATTTGCGCTCAGGGTACTGGCAGGTCCCCCTTGCAGATGCCGATCAACCAAAAACAGCCTTCGTGACACCGGATGGTCTGTATGAGTTTAATGTCATGCCCTTCGGCCTCTGCAATGCGCCTGCCACCTTCGAGCGCATGATGGACTCGGTTCTTCGGGGTTTGAAATGGCAAATCTGTCTCTGCTATCTCGACGATATAGTCGTCTTTGCGCCAGACTTTAGAACACATCTCGAGCGCCTCAAACACGTCCTCACGTGCCTGAAGAATGCTCAGCTCCAACTCAACCTCAAGAAGTGTCCCTTTGCTGCTCGGCAACTTACGATTCTCGGGCACGTCGTGTCAAAGGACGGTATACTTCCAGACCCGGCTAAGTTACGTGCTGTCGCCAACTTCCCAAAACCAACGACTATGAAGCAGTTACGGAGCTTCGTGGGGTTATGCTCCTACTTTCGCCGGTTCGTGTGCAACTTCGCCTCTATCATTGCGCCTTTGACCAAACTTATAGGCAGCACCACTGATATTTCGTCATGGTCTTCTGAGTGTGCCCAAGCCTTCTGTACCCTTCGTCGTGTCCTCACTTCGCCACCAATACTGCGTCACTACGATCCTACGGCAGCAACTGAGGTCCACACCGACGCCAGTGGTGTCGGCCTCGGTGCGGTTCTCGCGCAACGCAAGCCTGGATTCGCCGAGTATGTCGTCGCCTACGCCAGCAGAACTTTTACCAAGGCTGAATCAAACTACAGCGTCACCGAGAAGGAATGCTTGGCAATCGTTTGGGCGCTTGTCAAGTTCCGTCCGTACTCTTATGGCCGTGCTTTTGATGTAGTAACGGACCACCACGCATTATGCTGGTTATCTTCGCTTAAGGACCCATCGGGTCGTCTTGCCCGTTGGGCTCTTCGGCTTCAAGAATATGACATTCGCGTGGTATATCGTTCCGGCCACAAGCATGCCGATGCTGATGCACTGTCACGATCTCCCCTATCCCCGGACATCCCATCTGTTTCCTCGGACAACACGTTGTCAGCGCTTGACGAGGACACCATCTCTTCTGCACAACGCAATGACCCATGGATCGCTTCGCTTCTTGGCGCGTTATCTGAGGCACCGACATTTCCAACCACTCGGACCCTGCGCCGCCAGGCTCCGCACTTCAGTATTCGGGATGGCCTTTTGTACCGGCGCAACTATTCAGCAGATGGTAGGAAATGGCTACTAGTCATTCCCCAAACGCTGCGCTCTACCATTTGCGCGTCGTTTCATTCCGACCCGCAATGTGCTCACGCCGGTGTTTTCAAGACCTACGAGCGCCTATAAAAAGGTATTACTGGCGCGGAATGTTTACTTTCGTCCGCCAGTTCATTCGCGGCTGCCACGAATGTCAGCGGCGGAAAACCCCGCCACATCCTGCAACAGGTTCATTGTAGCCACTTCCATGCCCAGACCGCCCATTCGACCGAGTAGGAATTGACCTCTACGGACCGCTACCATTAACAACGGCAGGCAACCGATGGGCTATCGTGGCAGTGGATCATCTAACACGGTACGCTGAAACTGCTGCTCTCCCCACAGCTGCAGCACAAGACGTCGCAACTTTCATCCTCAATCGTTTTGTGCTTCGTCATGGTCCTCCTCGAGAACTCCTCAGTGACCGAGGGCGTGTTTTCCTTTCCGATGTAATACAAGCACTTCTTCAACAGTGCCATATGGTTCACCGGAAGAGTACAGCCAACCACCCACAGACGAACGGCTTGACTGAGTGGTTTAATCGTACTCTGGGGGACATGCTCGCTACGCATGTCGCTTCTGATCAAACAAACTGGGACCTCGTTCTCCCATTTGTTACATACGCGTATAACACAGCTACGCAAGTCCCTACCGGATTTTCCCCATTTTTTCTCCTCTACGGTCGCGAACCATCACACACCATCGACACTTTACTGCCATAGTCGCCAGATCCCTCCGAATACAAGCCTGTCTCGGAAGCCGCTCGTTACGCAGAAGAGTGCCACAAGCTAGCCAAGCGGCTTACTACATCCTACCTACAGCGCCAGAAGGAGATCCGTGACGACGACCATCGTTCTGCACCAACGTTCGTTCCTGGAGCACTTGTATGGCTTCATGTACCGCCCTGCGCCCCTGGTGTATCACCCAAACTACTCTCCAATTATCATGGTCTCTACCGCGTGGTCGAGCGTACTTCACCCGTGAACTACGCCATTGAACCCCTCACGCCACCGAGCGACCATCGTCGGCGTGGACGTGATACCGTTCACGAAAACCGTCTGAAGCCGTACTTTGACCCACTTGTCCCCACGTGTTAGATCGCCATGATGGCTTCAACTTTTTCGCCGGGGGTAATTGTAGTGAATAAGAAAGAGGTTAATGCCATCAGGTCAGCTATCATCAGCACAAGAAAAAGGCGCGAGATCGGCGATCAAGCACCGTCATCTGGGTTCGCCTGCCTTCCTTTAGAGCTACCACCCGCTTGCTGAGTCCTTCAATAAACCTCCTTTACAATAATAATAATAATAATAATAATAATAATAATAATAATAATAATAATAATAATAATAATAGTAATAATAATAATAATATTATAATATTATTATTATTATTATTATTATTATTATTATTATTATTATTATTATTATTATTATTATTATTATTATTATTATTATTATTATTATTATTATATTACCATTATTAGGCTTTACGGAATTCGAGTGTGACCCCACCATTCCATCAGTTTTCCATGACACAATAAGCCATCATTACAGAATACTGAAACCGCTGCCTACTTTAAAGAATTATCTTCCGCATGTACTTACATTTCCTCATAATAACGTAGGCTTTTTCAACATCTGAAAGAAAACCTCAAAACGTAGAAATGTTGAAGTAATTTCTATTCGGAAGAAGATAGAGCTGTTACTAGATAATAAAATGTTTTTATGCAAAGAAAACACACTTCGATTTCAACGGCAGCAGTAGATGTAATAAGCAGAGTGGAAAATAAGTTTTAAGCTGTTCTTTTTCTTTCTCTTCGTTTCAGTGTAGGAGCTAAACCCCAAAAAGTTACGCCAAGAGTAAACTACGACTTCACACGATACACAGCGAGGCCCATCAACAAAGAATACTGCAGGAGCTTCGTAAGCTTATTGGCTTCGACATTGCGTCTTCTCGCACAGAATTTACGGCATCATGCTTCTAAGCTTTGTGAAATAGAAATGACGCTATTTCGCGTGCTCAACTGAACAGTGTCACAGAACGCGGCGTCCTGAGGGACTAATGATCAGTATTAATGCCCTGTATATTTTTTATTTGAACATAAATCGGAACAGATGGACCTATTACATGATCTGAGTTCCCGATGTACTACTACCAGGAGATGTAGACTACGATAACATCCATGAAAAATCACCATAGGGCCCTGAGTTAAACAGTTCTGAGAATTCCCGGCACATTCAACAATTAAGAAACTGGTTCAACTGGGTGAAGGCGTGGGACAGACATTGCGCTCCTTAGATAATAAAGACGGGAGGTGGTCTCCCCTCTCATGTGCTCAAGCCTGTGCATGTGGGGATGTGCCAATTGTATTTCAAACGACTTTTGCCTTCATGTATAATGCGACCGACTGTTGCAGCCTCTATAAAATTAACACTTGCAATACGTCGATTTATGCGTACATCCGAATTGCGCGACGCTTTATTTATTTTTGTTTTTTCATTGACAGGTTTGCGAATTCGACATATGCCCGGGTGGCTGCGTTTGTCCCACAGGATTCAAAAGAATTTTCACCTTTGACTTTCTTCACTGTGAGCTGGCGTGAATGTATGCGTGTGCACTCATCAGTTGAGGTGTCGGCGACAATTGGCGTATGTCCTGCATTTAATAAGGGATCGGGTATGATGCCTTTCAGAAATGGCCACAATTGGCAATGAAGATTACCGATGACCATCGTCCGTGCTGGCAGTTATCAGTGTACAGCGACAATTTTTTTTTGTGCCTTGAGCCTTTCCCTTGCACGAAACAAGTTCACCAATAAAGCATTTCAGCTGGAACCAGTTGGGCCAGATCTTGTACTGTCACTACTCCTTGAATATAGTTAGCGTTTCGTTTTCAAATTACACACCAGAAAACCTTGTACATTATGCTGTGAAGATGTGAACAGTGAAACAGTGTCATGCTAGTTGATGGTGTTTCTTATCGACGCTGACCAACCGGTTATATATCGGGTATTTCATGTAATGCGTCCAAAATCCTCAAAAATAAAAAAATCATGTGTTTGTTCTATGTCTTCACGATCATCTCTTTCGTAGCTGCAGACATCTTCAGAGAGCTAAAGACTTAGTTTTGTGGCAGAAGTTTAAATCATTCAGTTACTTGACTTCTTAATTAGAGAATTGAGCGGTTATGTCGAATGGAAGAATAGAAGTTTTTCATGCGCTTAACCCATGGTTGCACCGCCTGATAAAACACTCTTAGAGTGTCCACGATTGCTATCGTGAAAAAACCTCGCTGACTTTCTCTCAATGACTTTCTCACTTAGACGTAATACGCAATCAAGACAAGGTTTGTCATTGTTTCGTATGTAATAGCTTAGAGCAATAAACTGCAAGAAGCAGCTGGTGACTTTTGCGTCTGTGTTCCGGGCAGTATTCACACGCTGGAAATTGGGCACAACCCAAAGCCATTGTGTTTTCGTGCTCGATTGGCTTTGCGTAATCACAGCGGCGCCGCAAACCAGCTTACGGTACTCTCCAATGACGGCTCAAGTCAACGAACGCATGTTCTACGCTATGTTCCAAAGAAAATGAAGTGAATTTTTAAGAGAGGCTCTTGCGCACGCGTGTGTGGGTGCGTGCGTGTGTGCTTGCGCGTAGTGTGTGTGTGTGGGCTTGTGCGTGTGACACATTCAAATGAATCAATTATAAATTCCCGCCCAGCAAAGCTATAGAGGACGTTAGTTGTGGTGTTTCGTATTTTGTTTTAATAGTGACATACAGTAAAAATGAATCACTCTGGACAAGAAATCATCATTTCCCTCGGTGATATCCGAATCCACAACCACCGCATTACATGTCGAATCCTCTACCCATGAGCTAGGATGAATGATGTTTTATTGTCAACCTCTCAGGGTATTTCTGTATATTTAATTACCCTAATGGCAGTGAGTGTAAGCCAGCGCGCATCATAGCCCAGTCTTTTTGCCGGATGACGTCACGTGATCCCCAAGTCCAGTTTATTTTGCATGATATATAAACGCATATATATCAATAACAAATATCTATAACCTTTAAAACGTGGTTACGTGTAAGCATATAGGCGAAATATTAATAGTTCAGACGACACACATAATCTTAGATTTTCTGACATTCCCTTTCGTAAAACCTATTTTTCGCCAGTTGAGTGCAGCTACAATGTTAACTTAACCAGAATAAGCTCGATGCATCAGTTGGTAGTTTCACTAGAATTGACAGTCTTCTTCTCAGTCACAGAGTAATTCTGAAAAAGCCAAGTTACAAGTCGGTATAAAACGTAAAACGACGAAGCCATATAAAAACTCGAAGCCACGGGCCGAAAGGAATTACTGAAGTTATCAAAAGATCGCTTGAACTTGGAGTGGGGAACTCTGACAGAAAATTAACAGCTCCCTTTCATTATATGTCTTTGTTTTGGACAAGTTCAAACCATAACACTCCTTGTACTAAAAAAGTTAGAAAGTGGCGTAACCCTTCATGGCTGCCACCAGGGGAATTTCGCTGGGACCTTGTTTTTCAACTAGCATGCGCACAAACTTGGCACTTTGTGTTCCCGGGAGTGCTACACGTTGCGTTGGCGTGCCTCGATGTGCGTCAGCCTCCAAAAAGGGTAGGTAAGGGGATTCAAGAGCATGTATCAGCTGACATGACAGAAAAGCTTGAAAAAGAAATAATAGTATTTATGCTTAGTTGTCACTTCGATTGCGAATAATAAGTAATTTCACTACAACATGCGCAAAACAAAAGTTCAAGGTAGCAAGCAAGTAGCCATTCAGCGAATTTAAATTTTCAACGTCAAATATTCTCGTAGACTAGCACACAACAGCCATACTGTAAAGAGTATCCCGATTCCAATATACAATACGTATTAAAATAAAAATAAAACAAGAACACAAGCAAGAAAGCAGCACAATGACTGACCCTAAACCTCAAAGACCAAACGGTACAGGTGGCAAGTGCACATCTCTTATTTATCAAGCCCCTACGAGGTAGGTCTCACATGAAAAAACGGTCCTTACCTTTGACGAAGTACACTGTGGTTGCTAACGAGATCACAGTCTGTGACGGTCTTCTGTTGAAAGGTCCTTGCATCGTGATTTCTACTTCATTGAGACCAGTAGTCCTGAACCAGCTGCACGGTGGTCATCAATCTGTAATCCAGTGCAAAGCGAAAGCCAGAGAGCTGGTATGGTGGCCGACGATTGCAAACGACATCGAGTCCATAGTAGTCCAATAAGAGCAATCTGCACGCACTCGGATAAATCTAGCGGAACCGCCCAATTCCACACCATTACCGAGTCGCCCATGGGAAGCTCTGGGTATGGATCTCTTCCACAGCAAAGAAGAAACGTTTCTGCTTGCCATGAATTATTACTCCCAATTAGCTGAGGTCAATCCGCTTCAATCGTCGACAGCTGCTGCGGTCGTCGTGGTGCATAAGACAATTTTTTTTTCGACATGGTATCCCAGAAGTTGTGAGATCCGATAACAGGCCACCGTTTTCGTCCCATGTGCTCAGGGGGTTTGCTGACTCCTATGGTTCAACCCTCATGATCAGAATCTTCAATTTTACCTCAATCCAATGAAGAGGCTTAACGGATGACCTGCACAGTCAAGGAACTACTTGGCGAATCAAGTGACCCACATCTAGCCTTACTTAGCTACAGGGATACATCATGCGTGAATAGCTTCAGGCCCACATGATAAAGAGGCAACTCAGGGCTCGCTTACCAACCGGAGAGGCAACTCAGGTTTCGCTTACCGACGACGAAAGAGTTGCTCTAATCGTCTAGGCCTGCTAGAGACACAGTTGCCGCTAGTGATGCGTCCTACAAAAGGAAAACCGAATGCAGCTTTAATCAGCGTCATTGCGCAAGGCTGCTGTCTCTACCGGAGACGAGATAATGGGTTTGAGTTCGCCCTGAAGGAGTCCGAGCTACAATGTAAAGTGTGGGCTAACGACCACGCTGTTAATCGTGGAGACGCACCAATGTTCATGCAGTTCTACAGCGTAATCGGTGGCAGCTGTCGAGGTTCTCTCAGTAGAACCAAATGGATTCTGAAACCCCTACAAATGCAACACAGGATGCTTCCACTGCTAATTCGACGGCGGGCATACCGGACACTGACGCGACCTCAGCACCCAATGTAGGCAGCGATTCTTGAGACCACGGGGTTGTGAGAATGCGTTGTGGCTACTGTTCGTGTTATTCCCCCAGCCCGTCTGAACTTGTAAGGTTAAACAAGTTCTTGAAGGAAGAACGTGTAGTGAGGTCACCCATGTCACGACCACTGGATTTTATCCAGCGGCCATGCCTATCCTAGGTCAGCTGGCACTGCCCATTTCGGGGCTGATATGGGTGTCTTTTAATAAAAGACTTGCTTTTGTGACACTCATGAGTGCGGACGTCTCTCTTTTGTTTCTGGCTCCAACGCGTCTAGTGTCTCAGCCAACGTCAAAACACAAAATTTGAAAAAGCAGAAATGGCGAAGGTTGTTTCTTACTTCTAGACATAAAATACGAACATAACTGGCCATCATCAACTAAGGTTAACTAGTTGAAGCTCTAAAATTCTGATGAAGCGATATCATAGATTTTTATGGGTGAAATCAAGGGCGTCAGGAAAAGATCATAAGGTGTATGATCCGAATGGCCCAGGTTTAGACTCTTCTCAACGAAGGCCTATCAACCACGAATCGGGCGGCAAGTAGGATATGTGAAACAAGTCACATTTTTCATGCACAGACACGCCTTTAGTCTCGTCAAAATAAAACTGCTGTTGTGAATAGGGCGCCTATGCATGCATGATTAACTTGAGAGTGTTAGAGTACACAGTACCACAAAAACTTTTTGGTGTGGAAATTTTGCCTAAATTATCGTATTTTTCATTACTTATTTGAGAAATGACTTCACTGAGCGGGAGTTGGAGCCGAGTTGGTTTCGTTTTTTTCAGGATGATAGCAACCTTAATCTCTATGGTATCTGTCGAACAAAGGAAATGATCTTCATTGAACAGGGGACTTCGTTAAATCAACTTTTGTTAAACTGGGTTCTAACTATATCTCGTGTGGACTTGCCCGAGTCTCCGCTATGCCCCTTCTGTGGGGTAGTGCCATTTCATTTCGTGCCAGCTCACGTATTTTCGTCTCAACGAAAAAGAAGAAGAAGAGTGCATGCGCAAACAAGGCTGCGTGTTCGTTCTCCTCTCTAGGCTTTGTCGGTTTTTTTTATTTGCGCGCAGAGCCAGTTCTCTTTTTATCAAGCACCGCGACGACTTCAAGCTGCAGCCTTGCACCTACGCGACCACAGAACTTGCCGTGGAGGAAGCCCGTCCTGTGCGAGACCCGAAGACTGGCCATACCACAGAGAAGCACGTTCACGGGCAATCACCGAGTGGCTGCGCTTCAAGATCGAAACGTCGCCAATATGCCTTTGAAGAAAAACCTCAAGCAAAAATCTGCGGTAAGTTATCGGTGTGTGACATCCGTGCCACGTCGTGCTCACTTGCGCTATCTATGGTTCGAACACCGTGTTGGCGTGGTTCTCATTCTCGCACACCGCTCGCCACTGTTGCGAAGCCACGTTTGTATTTCTCCTCTGGAGCGTCTTTTACGAGTCAGAACTTCTTTTCTCTCTCTTCTTTTTATTTATCCTACCGTTTTTTCTTCTCTCTAACCGTCTCTTTTAACCCCATCTCCTGCGAGTGTTTTGGTCAAGGTGTGCTCATTCAGACAGTTATCGTACACTCCTTCCCATTAACGTATACCTTTCCCTCCAACTTTATTTTTTTATTTTTCTTTCTTTCCTTTTTTATTGAATAAAAAAAGAATCACCCTACCACCAATATGCACCTGCTTTTTCTCTTCACATTGTCGTAGTCATAGCAGTCGGACGTTCTTTTCCTCACATGCCTCACCTTCTCACCTGTCGGGCAAAAGCCTGAAGCTGGCAGCGAGTCGGCGTGCGTGCCTGCCTCGACATGTACGCTCTTCCCTAGCGTCTCTCGTGCTGGCAGTGGGGACAACGTGCCGCTGCTTGCCGATTGTATGACGGTGCACTTTTCTAAAGTGGGCAGATACCTTACTACGGCAGTGTGGGTCTTCGCGAGCTCTGACATAACCGACAACCACTATTTCTCAACCTCCACTCTCTGTTCTGACTTGAAGATGGTTCCAAGTGAGAAATTATCACTTATTTTTATAATGGCAACTGGAAACCTGCGGTGTATTAAAGTTCGGGGTGCCACGTACTTTTATGTCGCAAGTCACATTGAGCGCTACTGCGCTCCAGTGATGCTATAGTACAGGCTTACTAGGTCAACTGTCCATTTCATCGTGCCGTTTTTGTATAGCAGTCTTAGTAAACGCATGCCGGCAGCGATAATCGCAGCTGAAGATTAGAGAAGCCGAGAAAGAAAAAAAAAGTGCTCCATCACATCTCATGGTACGGGACTTTCTGTCTTTATTGTGAATAGCCCAAACTAACCAATGCTTAGCATCACTGCGCCAACATCAGCTATCATATTATCATACTTAGCCACCATCGACAAGGAACACCGCTGCAATATAGCCAAAGCAAGCGGTGAGAGTGTTATATATGAATAAGCATGGTTGACGTGGGATAACCTTATTTAAGGCATGGGCCATGGACCGTATTTGAAAAAAAATAATCGGCTTACGCTGGTCAACTTTTACTCCATAACATACCAGCCGATTCTGATGCCAAACGTATCATAACAGAAGCTGGCCAGGCAGACAGTGAGAGGCAAAAGAAAAATCGGGAGGTTAACCAAGTTGTAATTGATTTGCTACCCTAGACGGGATAAGGGGAAATGATAGAGAACGACAAACAGCGCTTGCGAGAAAAATAATTGGGAATCAGACCATTTAGCCCAGAATCCTGTCATTGTCCGTCGTTCGTCCATACAAAACAAAGAAAGGCGTGGACTAGAAGGTATGATCTGGCTTTTTGGAATTATACCCACAGTTCTTTTTAACAGGATTTACCATTCGTTTGCATAAACAGCCAGGAGTGGAAGTATACCGTGACTGTTATGTTTGATGCAAAGAAAAGACTCGCGACACTTTGCGTGGAATCATCGTGGAGAATTCACTTTCATTCTCGTTTCCAAACAGGATCCGTACACGCGAGTGGCTTGCGACATCCGCAAGCAACTGATGGCCATGGAGAAGAAGGAGAAGAAACGCCCCAGAATGGCGACTGCTCTCTCCTGTGGGGCCGAGAAAGTCGTCGCTCGGAGTTTCGGGACAAGCGAAGACGCCAGGCAGCCCCTGGATCACGAGATGGCAACGCCCGCGAGCTTCGGCAATCTCGCAGCACGCGATGCGGCTCTGGCCAGATCCGAGGACCAGAGTCCGGCAGGTGGCGGCGCCTCATCGGCCTTGGGAATCCTGTCGCCTGCGGGCCGCCATCTTTTGCTCGCGGAACGCGTGAAACCGGGTGAACACAGGTCGCCCAATCCACACAAGTCACCCGAGGGAGTGGTGGTACCCACGCTGTCGCCAGACTACGTCTCACCCCTGGGGATAACGAAAAGGTGGAAGAAATACGTGAATTTGTCTTGTTTTGTAGATTGCTCTTTTGCAATGCCACAAATACCACTTTTTCTGCGAGAGTTCTCCTTTATGAAGCAAGAAAACATTCGGAAGCGAATTCGGGTGACCAACCTTATAGTTCCTGTTCAGAACTTGCCGACATCACAGATTTTCACAGCGTCTAATAAAGCCTGAAGCCTAACCCGTCAAAATAAATTACATTGTTTCTAAAGAAGCCGGTTGGTTGACATACCAAATTTCAGTAAATTCCATTGAACCAACACTACCAAAATATAAAAGAACCCTTTGAAATATGGGACGTCCGCACCGTATATTTCGGCGGGCAATATAAAAGTGAGAGTTACATGGGTTCTCTCATATGCTGTAGCATGTAAGAGACACCTATGGTGGTAAAGTGAATGACACTGGACTGTACAGATATAATTAGGCAGTTTAAAATGATAAATTTAGTTTATTATTTCTTTAATTGGGATACGGAACACGTGCTTTCAAGGCGAATTATTGCCACCACCTTCAGCTTTGCCATGAAGTCGCATATAGAACAAAAGTAACAATAACATCGCCCTGCCCGTCATGTATTTCATGGGCCACTCAGGGAATGGAACAACCTTACTAATAACGCTGTTGTACAACCAACTTTTCAATTATATATCGACGATCTGTGTTATTTTTGGTAATAAAACTGTGACTAAAAGCGCCTAAATAATTTAATATTATTCATCAATCTTTTTTCTATCAAGCAAATGGAATCTTCGCTCTATGATATGCCCAGAACGTACTCGGCAGCAGCGGCTCTCTTCAACCAAAATCGTATCTCGACCGCTTTCAGCGACTGTAAACGTGAAACCGAAGTGTACCGATGCACTTTCGAAGAGCTTTATGGTGCGCCATTTTTCGAAATGAATGCTCATAAGCCACTAAACACCAGGTCGTCTTTTGCCATTCTGAAGTTAACAGACGAACTTTCAGTCATGAACTGTAGTTGGAACCCTGACATTTGCGCGTTGTACTAAAGATGAAAGCAGTTGTTTGGTTATTAGGGATAATACTGTGTATTTGAAGTAGCGCATTTTAGACGAGGACGAAATGGAGGACAATAAAGACACGGCATCCGTGGCTTCAGGGACACTCGCTTCAATGCAGTTGCGAGTGTAGTGATTCTCGTCCCTTTATACCCTTATATCCTCGTACAAAGGGTGCTGCAATAGCAATAATGCATAGCCATCCCGCAGTGCACCCTGACATGCTACCGCTTTACCTCCGATATGGTTGTCACGTGTCAATGACTCTGCCGCTGCCAAACTTCGAGGAATCGCACAATCTGGCTCTCGTTCAGGCACTACTCGGTGACGCCCAATCCTGTTACGAAAGCCAAGGATCGGAAGAAGAAGTTGTGGCGACTTCTCGTGGCCACCATGGTCTGCGTCGTGCTCGCAGTCACTGCTGCGTCAGCGGGAGCCATGATATACGCCTACAGGTCAGCCGTCCCGACATGCGAGAGCACCGGATGCCATCTGTTCGGCAAAGCGTTCCAAGCCAGCATGGACACGACCGTGGACCCATGTCAGGACTTCGGTCGATTTGTGTGTGGCCGGTACTCGCATCCGAGGAACCTCTCTGTGATTGAGGTGGGCAAAGCAACGAATAAGAAATGGGCTAGAACGATGATATGATTATGAGGTGCGCAGTAATAGAGAATTCCGAAAATGTAGTCCTCTTGCAGTTCTTAGGGTGCACCTAAAATTTTGTGAGAAAGACGACAGAAAATTAGATTGCTGGTATAACGTGGCAGCAGAAAACAGGACAGGGTTCATTGGCGGAACATACATGGCAGAGGCCTTTGCCCTGCACTGGCGTAGTCTGACTGATTGTTAATAATATTATTAATAATAATAATATTATTATTAATATTATTATTATTATTACTATTATTATTATTATTATTATTATTATTATTATTATTATTATTATTATTATTATTATTATTATTATTATTATTATTATTATTATTATCATTAATATTATTATTATTATTATTATTATTATTATTATTATTATTATTATTATTATTATTATTATTATTATTATTATTATTATTATTATTATTATTTTTCTGTAAACGCATCTCTGGCAACCTCCATCGGAACGCGGCCGTCGTGGCCGGGATTGCACACCCGCATTGTGAACTCACTGCTCGAGGGTTCGTGGGCATGCTCTGGACTTCTACGCCACGCCACGCGCTCTCCTCACCGTTACCGCCAAATGAACATTGAACTTTCGCTTACGGTACTCGACCGCTGACTTTGCGATCATCGGTCAGGGTAGAAGAAGAGGGGTGTAGAGAGATCAAGCGCACTCTTGCCTGCTGACCTTAACTAGCATCCATGGTGATAGCCTAATGAGATGCTGTGGCTAACGCAGGCGGCTGCGCAGAGCTACCGAGACGAGGTGGTGGCTCCTACTCGCAATGACAGCTTGATTGAAACCGGTCAGAACGCCCTGCAGAAGTCGTGGCGCTTCTACAAGTCTTGCGAAGACGTTTTCGATGACCACACCGACAACACGGCCTACGTACTGAAAAGCCTGTTCGACTGTAGGCTTTCCTGGCCAAACCCTTCTCCTACAGGAGTGGACCTCCTGCAAGTCATCGTGTGCCTGTCGACCAAAATGGCCTGGCCCAGCATAGCCTACTTGCAGGTCGAAAGCGTCGCTAAAGACGTCGTGCGGGTAAGTACTATCAACGTCGAATGAAACCCGAACAGCGACAAGCCTTCGCTATCGTATACTGGGCGCCGTCCAGTCATCAGTATTGACTGGCGCACGCATCCTGTTCGGCAGCTTTGCACATATATCCGTGCCTGGACGAAACGCCCTTTACCATCGCGAAGAGTTGCCGCTTTTCGGGTTTCATTCGACGCCGATTGTACATAGGTAACTACGTGCCTCGATGTAAGATCTATCTTGAAATTGGTCTGATCAAAACGATGTCATGTGTGCGCTTTGCTTCTGTGTATTGAGGCACCCCACCCTGTCAAAGTCACTTTCCTGAACCTGGTATAGGAGAACGTTAAACGGGAGTGCATGCACACGATGTCCCAAGCAATTTGTGAACGTGTGACTTCTCTCCCGAAGAGCAACTTTCTTATAAGAAATTCACAGCGTATTCACGGAGTGAATGATGTTGAGTGGGGCGAAGCGTCCGTCAGCCCATTCGTGCTTCCGTCCATCCCCACAACCATCCATGTGTCCATCCATGCGGATGTCTGTGCACCGTCCGTGAGTCGGTCCATCCGTCTGTCCGCCCGCTCATGCGTCCATCCGTCCGTGCGTCCATGTGCTTGTCTGTCTGTCCATCCTTGCGTGTGTCCCTCGAGTGAGCACTCCAAGTACCGTCATCTCCCATCTCGCATCCCTTTGGCACGTACCCGCTCAAGAGCAGGTACGTGCCACCAGTGGCTACGTCCTACTCCATACATGAGGAGGAGCGACAGACCAACGTCCTAAGGAGCTTCGCTCCCAAATGGACGGCGCGCACTTTCACGTTAGGAAACCCGATTGTCTCCGTGCTACCGAAGCGTTTCATACGTAAAAGACACGACCACCTTCGCCCGCTTCTCGTGGTGTGCTAGTTCAGTGGTTATACCCTGTTGAGGATCTATTTAGGCATAATGATGAAGCGAAGTTTTCTTTCCATAAACAGAGGAAGCCGATAATAGAGGTTGAAATTTTGGTCTGAATATCTGAAGATTTACGTCCCAAAACAAGATTATTATGAGAGACACCATAGTGGGGGGCTCCGGAATATTTGACCATCTGTTCTTCTTTGCCATGCACTCACATCGCACAATACACAGGCCTGAATTCGCCTCCATCGAAATGTGACTGCCTCTTCCGGGATTAAACTCTCGACATTCGAGTCAGCAGCCGGGTACAGTGTTCCGCCAAGGCAATCATCCTCCTCGGTGGAACACTGGCTAGGGTGCTCAAACGCTGAAAATCTCAAACGCTTTAAGCCTGACTACGGGCTTGGCTCCTCTGAACAAATTAACGTAACATTTCTGAACGTAACATTTCTGAGAACATACCAGAATTTAAATGATATCACAAGAATTTTCAGGTGCTGCATACGGCAGATCATAAACTTGCAATAATTTCAAACAAAACGTAAACCACTGCTCTCGATGATTGATATGCATATGGTGTTACAGTCCCAAAACCATCATATGATTATGAGAGACGCCATAGTGGAGGGCTCCGGAATTTTCGAAAACCCGGTGTTCTTTGACGTGCTCTCAAATTTCAGCACATGGGCCTACAGCGTTTTCGCCTCCATCAAAAATGCAGCCGCCGCAGCTGGGATTCAATACCGTGACCTCGTCTGGGGGTCAGCAGCCGAGAACCTTAGCCACTACAGACCACCGTGGTGAAGCGCGAACCACAGTTTTTCTTAGTTGCTTTTTAATAACTATAACAGCATCCAAGTCAATGTTTAGAATAATAACTTTCAACCGCAACTACAAGAAAATTGTAGTTTTGTTTCCCATAGTTAGTACGGACTTTAGATACCCCAAAGATTTGTTTTCAAAAAGTGTATGTGCCATTACACCTAGGATTGCTCTGAGCTTGGAAAATAGTCGTTATGATATGTTGTAACAAAAAACGTAGATCTCTCTCGCCTTGAATACACCCTGCCACACTTTCTGATCTTTGTCAGAAAAAGCTGCCATGCTGCTGCGTGTTCTCTGTAGTCCAGGCTCCCTAGAACACGCGTAGTCTTGGCTCCCGAAGCACGCCGCCAGCAGTTTGCAATAAATTCTGAGTCAGCTAATAAAGGCGTTTTTTAATACTGAAAAATGACGCTACACGCTTAAAATTACTACGTCCCAGGCCTAGTATCAGCCCTTGGCTGATTTGAGCATGGCGGGCTCGGTCGTTACTATAGTAGCCGTGGTTGGCCGTGGCTTGTCTACGTGCGCACGTGCGATCGCACTGAAAAGCTGCGTACTCCAAGTAAAAAAAAACAAAAGAGAACAAAACTGTTCAAAACCACCAGACACGCGTGACGTGTTTTCTTTTCTCGTGTCATCCTTTTCTGCTCATATTCCAGCGCTTTCGCCGGGACGACGAAAAATAGAATGCTGTTACAGCGTGAGACAAATGTTTGTAGCTCCATTCGCACAGGACGGATTCTGAAAATGTTTGCGGCAGCAAATTTGTGAGGCACTAAGCTCTTTTAGGAAAATAATTTCATAGCTACTTCAAAAAGTGTTGCAAGGCCTCTTTAGGTAATTCATAACTGGGAAACGATGAAGTGAAATGCTTGTTCACGACACAATTCCACCGCAGGTGACGATGAACCCTTCACCGTACACACAGGAAATATTACGGCATGTTCAGGAAATCAACGCGACTGCCTACGAGGTCTTCTTCAACGCAGCCGTCGAACACTTCCGCCAGCCCAATAGGGACACGTACACTATCAACTTTACCGCCATTCACAACTTGGAAATGGAATACGCAAGACGCGTCGGCGAGGAAGCTGGACCATTGGTGAGTCGTCTTATCGACTAAGTATACAGTGAACTCTAAGTATACAGTGAACATTGGGGAGCCGAGGGAATTGTTCACTCAACTCAAAGTTCACTAAACTGAATATTTACTTAAATGTAAAACGACATTGTACACCGCAGAAATCAAGTCAAACGTGTGACATGCTGTTTATTTTCAAAAGAATTCTGCAATGATCGTTTGGAGTAGCAGCTTTGAAGCATGAAAAGAAACAAAGATGTCTAGAAAATGTACGTTTCAGTGCAATTTCTCTGCCACAGTGTGTTGCTGCATGAAGTCTCGCATTTTTATAATATATCTTACATCCTCAGCTAGATTTACCCCCGTATTATAAAACGTCCCTTCACTCATCGCTCCACCTTCACTTGAGAAAGCCGACAGGAGCGCCATGTCTAGGCAGGGAAAACCACTGCATATCAGTGGTAATGTGCTGCTATTCTTGAGTAGTGCAGCGTCGTTTTCAGCCGAGCAGCGGCCCAGTGCACAACTCTGTCAAGTGAAGGGTGAAAGTCGAGCCGAGGAGCGTTTGTAAATACGGGGGTTAGTGTTTAAACTTGCCTCAGTCATTAAAGCTTCTAAGTTGTGCTCTCTATTCGTTGGTTTTAGACGAACACTGGAAGCGATTCCTAAATTTGATTGGTCGCCACAAATACTGAAGCACACGTTGCTCATTTTCGAGTTCCACGTGGCCATTTGCCTCGGTTAGCGCTGCAGGCACAAGCGATGTTGCACCGCCACCGATGTGTAGGACATTTACGGGCAGCACGCATCGGCTACGCCAGTGCTGCAGAGCGCACTGGCGTGGCTGAATTAAGCCTGCTGCAATTATCAAATACGTTTACCTGAAATATTTAGTACTCGAAAGCTGAAGTGATAATTTTTAACAGAAAAGTGTTTCATGCCGTGTACCCTAAGACTTCAGTGACATATTTCCGTCACGGAAATGACGTGAAAGAAGTGTGCACTAGCAGAAGAAAGTTTTCCTCACCGGGAGTCGTACCCACGATCTTTCGGTCCGTGGCAACAGAGGCCGGAGCGCGACCCACTGTGCCAGGGCCAAATCAACCATGTTCTTTTTAATGTTTTTTTTTTCGTAGAATGCATCTAAGAAAACAACTGGGGATTTTTCATATGGTCGTTATTCTGAAGTATTCATTAAAACTGACATTCGCACAAGCGTGAGTTCACTGTATTTGTCTTTTCAATCACTGTGTTACACTCGATCAATTATTCAAAGCACAGTGCAAGTTTAGACGCCGAGATGTAGCAGTGTCTAACATCAGCAAGAAGCAACAGGTCCAGTGACGCGACGGTTAGCTTCACACCGGTTTTCTCAGCTCGTGCCCACATACAGGTAGCGCTGACAGTGTGCACGACTTTGTACTTCAACGGCGTAGTACATGGCATTCGCACATGAGCACACTTTGCAGTCACCGTATAGCAGGTGTCGTTATTTTCCACCACTAATAAATGCTGTTATGTTCTAGGGTAAACGATGCTTGTCTCAAATAAATAAGTTCGTCGAATCACAAGGGCATACGAGTGAGCTCCCAGATAAGGTGCTCCGCAATGAAAACGCCTCTGATGCACTGATCACTGACGTACGACCACTGTAGTTCAATACTTCCATTACTAGCAAGATTATTGAATTATTCGTTGTAGGGGTTTCGTCTAAGCCGTTTTTCAAGTGGTAAGAGACAAGGTTGCTATTCCCGGGCAATCACATTTCCTTACACTTTCACTTTTTGAAGAGCTCGCGAGAGTATAGTCCAAGAACGAAGGCGTCTACAAATGACAACGTTGCTGATGACACCATCTTATCACAGCCGGTGGAGTGCTGGACAACTCCGGCTCCTCAGCATGCTGAAGGTGCCGACCACATAAAGTTTCGCGGAAGCATATCTAAAGATCAAGTATATTTCTCCCTTATGCTGAGCTTTGGATAAACGGTGCTACAATGGGACAAAGGAGGAAGCCACAGGACCAATCGCTTACTCACGCAGGCGCAACGAATCATATGTCAGCGTGGCAGCCATAGACCTGCCTAAGAAAGAGCTTGACTGTCTAAACCATGGAGTGTAATGTATGCGCACGTGCAAGACAGCTGTCATCATATATCTTTGTTTCATTTCTTTCTTTTTTCTTTTTTTTCTGTTTTCGTGCGAGTGTACGCGAGTGACGTGTGGTTACTGTCTGAGAAGGAGAGGGCTACCGAGGCTCAAATCCTATGGTACTGTAGGGTACGTCTGAGACACGGCAGCGAGAATACGATGATCCGACCTAAGCTAGAGGCTGCAACGTGTATCTACGATCAAGAGGCGCAGCTAAAAGTCATCCAGCAGATCTCGGCAGCTCTAGAGAGGCAGAGATCGAGTGAAACCAAGCAGAGGAGGGGCAGCATCACCAGAAAGGGTGGGGGGGCCCTTTCTCACCCGTGAAAGTATCGTGGGATTGATTGACGGCCGTCTCAAAACCACCATATGATTATGAGAGATGCCGTAGTAGAAGGCTCCGCAAATTTCGACCAGCTGGGGTTCCTTACCGTGCAAAGTGTCGTGGGAGCGAAGCCCTCGAAGAGCAACAAGGACGAGACTGCAATGACGAGTAATGGCCGCGTCGCAATTAAAGTTCGTCCTTCGTACGTGGAGAGAGCCATATCGATTATGCAGGCATGTGAATGAAGTTGTCCTCTCTTCCACTGTGGCGAAATAAAAACTCCTAGTCAGTCAGCGCTTGCTTCCACCCCTTCCTTTTTTGTTAAGGACTGTTTATACGAACTGTGTTTATCTGAACTTCTTTGTGAAGCACTGTTTATCCGAAGTTCAGTACGCACGAGCAAGCCAACATTGACACTTTGTATCCGTTCCTTTTTATTTCGCCACTGGAAGGCGAAAGCCATCTCTTTCGTAGCTGGTGTACTAGCACACTCCGCCACCCTCCAAAAGCTTGTACCCCTAACTTGTTTAGCTCTGCCTCCAAAATCAGAGACAACGCAAGCCTAGTAGAACTCGCGAGGTTTTTGCACTGCCTCTATGATGAGACCAGCTTTGAACAAGCGACGTCGTCACGCGGTAACGCCATATGACGTCACTCTCTGGACGTCAAAGTGACGCTATGAGCTGTGACGTCATGATGTCCTCAAATAGTGATGTCGTATGGGGACGTCGTCATAGGATGATGACATTGCATCACTCGTGTTGATACCCGACGATCAGTTTTTATGCTTGGTGAGGCATCAAAGCCTATTTAAAAACATTTATCTCGAAATACCTTTTCAGAGCAAAATCAAGTCCATTTTTAATACCTGGGATTTCACGTTTTAGAACCAAGAAAGAATTATCATGAGACGCCATAGTGGATGGCTCCGGAAATTTCGACCATCCGGTATTCTTTAACGTGCACTAACGTCGCACAGTACTCGAGTTTTTATCATTTCGCATGAACTGAAATGCGACCACAGCGTTCGGAATCGAACCCATGACCTTCAGGTTAGCTGCTGAGCACCATAGCCACTGCTTCATGCACCGCGGGTGGACGTGAACCTATTGCTATGCGCCAACCACGTGCACAGCTTAACGCGTTGCTGTGCTCGTAGGTGTACTACAACCAGGAGCTCTCGTGGGTGAAGAACATCGTCAGGATGCTGCGGCGAGCGATGCCGGATCACGTTCAGCGGTACGCCGAGTTGAGGCTCGCTACGAACTACGAGCATTTCGTCCACTTCTTCTCCCGCCGGGTCATCTTCCTCCAGCGCGAGGACGAGCTAATGCTCGGTTGGCACGTGGTCCTGCACGTTGCGGCCTTGACGAACAGCGATCTCGCCACTCTTTTCCACGAACTCATCGGAGGTTTCAAAGACCCCATCTGGCAGCACAAGGTAGACTCGCGAAACCTGTAGGTTATAAGCTTTTTTAGAGGCAAACTGAAGAGGTTTTTAAAATTGGATGAAATCTCGTGATTATTTAGCAAGGCCCGACATCACTGTTAATGATGTCGATGTTTATGTCGCGGTTCTTGCAGCAGGACCTTTAGAATGCGCGAAAAAATCTTCGTCTTGCTCCATCCACACGAGTGCCCTGAAACTGCGGGCGTGTAAATTACGTCATCTTCGGAAGTTTTGAATAAAATTATTAGATATTTCCCAGTCCTTTCTAGGGACTTTACTTTGGAGTGGCCATGCTGCACCCCGACGAAAGGTTCTTGCCGCTCGCTGAGCCGGACTGCGGGAGCTCTGTTTATATGACAAAGGGTCTTGTAAATATAGAACAGCTGAAAGCGGGATTTCAACTCGTGCATTTAGACTTTTTTACTAACAATTTACGACTGGAATGTTCTTCCTAAACACATTTTTGAGTTCTCAAAAATGTAATCATGTCTCCTAGAGACAAGTTTTAAGCGGCACCGGAAAGACTGCTATCTTAGTGGTCACCTTCTTTCTTTCTTTTTGGTGCTTGTAATCTAGTACGTCAATGTTTACTCGTGAATTACTCTTTTGTTGCTAATAGCGCTCCGAATATGTAATCCGGATATTTTTCTCAGCTTGCTTGGCTTTCTTCTTCATTTTGTCTCATTTTCCATTTTGTTTGTACCTGTTAAGGCTGCAGTAATGCGAAATAAAAATTAATAAATAAATAAATTCCTGCAGCTGGATTACGATATCTCGAATAACGACAAACAACTAAGCGCCATGAGAACAAGCGTCTCTTGTACCTTCATCTATGGCCTACGTGATGACTCGTGACGTGCCGTTGCTGGAGCTATTAGAGAAGGCGAAGTTTATGCACTGCCGATGTTACAAAGTTTCCTACTATAGTCACTAGAGCGAAATCATGGGCTGTAGTGTCTATGGGAGCTGCAACGCACGGCGCTTCAGCTAGCCCAGGAAAGATGGGTAGATGGGTTTCAGATCTTCGTCCCTTCGGCTCCGTTTGGATTCGCATGGCTTGGAGCCGCTTTGTAAGGAGACGGCAATCAGCAAATGTTCAGCAGTTGCACTTCATCATCTTAACAATTTAGGATCACCAATTGAAATCGCGTCATGAAGTTCACAACTGTCGGTTCTTTTATTTAAAACGAAACTGAAACAGGGTAATAAACAAATGCGCTAGTGCGTGGTAAGCCCGTCAGAAAGAACGCGAGGCAAACTTGTGTACTACCGTCATTCCCATGGTGGCTGTACGATTGCAGCGCCAGAGGACCCACTAGTTAATATCAGGAAACTCTAAGAGTGTGTCGGCTGCACTTGAATAATATAGCACTCACGACGCGAGTACGGTAACTAATGCACACAACCACTGCAATCATTGCCCTGGAGAGCGAGGTCATTGTGGTCACCTGCTAATTGCACTCATATGCACTTAGGTTTCAATTTCGCCGGTGAGTTTTGTGATTTTTACTGCTGTGAGTTGGTTATCAGAAGTGACTTCCAAGATCTCGAAGCGACAACGGTTTCTTCGCAGGAAGGGATTTCATTCCACCCGACTAATTGAAAAGATAAATATTTTCGTAAAACTGTTGTAGTTGATGTCGCATGTGGTGCGTAGACTTCTCCCACTACAAAATATGGCAGATCCCACGTACAGTGAGAATGGATGATATGCGAAGCAGGAATAAAAAAGGTGTATATGTCACTTTAAAATCAGCACAACCTTACGAGATGGAGGTAAATGATGCCATACATCACTTCCGTGTCATGATTATCATGTTTGGATGTGTCGTTTACCTTCTTCATCTATTCATGTCACATTATACCAAATTTCGTATATGTGGAGCTAGCGAAACGGCCGCGAACACGATATTAGCGTGGTATATGCAATGTTCTTACATGACACGCTGTCAGGATTATTATGTTTGCACAAGTCATATATTTGTCATCTACTGACGTCACGTAACACCAAATTTGGTATATGTGGAGCTAGCAACACGCCCACGAGTGCATCATAAAGGGCCCAAGATACTCCAATGTAGCGGTGACGCGCGCGCACGCTTAGCACAGCAACGCTACGTTAGCAAAACGCGAGCACTCTGTAGTCCGACGCCAGGCGCGACCGGCGTGACCTTCGTCCGTCGGCGCGGCCCGACGGCAACTGGCGAAAACTTTGCGCTGATACGTTACCCAGACAAGACTGCGTCTCCCTCTTTTCGTGAAGGAGGGACGCCGGTCGCGCTTAAACGCGCTTGCGTCAAAGCAAGGCGGCGCAGCCTGCCTGGCGTGGCAACGCCGGCGTGACGCGACAAAATAAACCCCGGCAAGCACGCGCACCACGTCACGTCGAAATGTATCGGATTCTAGCCCTGGCAACCGTGGAGTGCGGACGCTCGTCTCTCGGCTCCTTCGACTACGGGGCGTTCCGCCGTGTCCGCTCCCCAGCTGTGAATCTACGACGTTGCCGCGTTCCTCGTCGCAAGCAGCCAACGATTTCGCTGCTGTGCGTTTGCATTTTGCCGCTGCCCACGTCTCTGCAGCTCTGAAGCGGTTCCCAGGCAGCCGCCCCTGTTGGGGGCCATAGCTGTCCAGGCGTGTTTTTCCTACCATGAGCCAGGAACGCCCATCCACCAACTCGTCCAAGGTACGTTTTCTCAACCTGAGCGCCAAGGGCGTTCGGCCTATTACCCGCTCTGTTTCGATGGAGCATTTGACTGCCTCCACGACAGTTTCCAACGAACATGAAACGCCATGGTTGACGGCGAACGCCGACGCGCGTTTCTCGGTAGCAGCGCAGACACCCGAGGCGAATACTGCGAGGCCGGCAACTGATCCTGCTGTCTCCAATTCTTTCTCCCAACAACCTGAAGTCGACACTCCACCCGGAGAAAGGATGGAGGAGGACACTACTCTTTGCGACAACACGGACAACGACGCGGGAGGTTGTTGGAAGACGGTTCAACATCGGCGACGCGCCCGCCATATGCACGCCGAGGCGCAACCCCCCGAAGATACATCGGGCATTCCTTATGCCCCTCAGCAAACCACACGCAAGCGGAGCCAGAATCAGAATCCGCCTCCGCTTCCTTTCCACGATGAAAAGATAATTCTGCGACCCCACGGCGGACTTTGCCTCGATAGTTGGACGCGCCCAGAACTCGCCAACGCTTTATGGAGCGCGGCAGGCTTGAGCACCGAAGATCGTCAGAACATCATATTCCGCCTGCGGCCCCAGCAGAACTTGGCAGTCATAAGCACACCCAAGTCACATGTTGCCGACGCATTATACAAGGTGCGGGAACTGAGGCTTGGTCAGCGAGTGTATCCTATCACAACGTATTTTGCTGCCCCAGACAACTCATGCAAGGGCATTGTTCCCGGTCTTGTACCTGGCACGCCGTCGTCCACGCTAGTGGACGAGCTTTCGACACCTGGAACCCAGATTCTTCAAGCACGTATGATGGGGCAGACCAACGTTGTGTTAGTCACCTTTGAAGGATTGAAAGTGCCTCGCTATGTGCGATTCTACTGCGCCAAAGTCCGCTGCTACCCTCATCGCCCTCGCCAACTGGTTTGCAAGATATGTCACCGGCTCGATCATTGGGCTGACCACTGTCCCACGCGACACGTGCTTATTTGTGCAACATGCGGGACTGACAACCCAGCCCCGTCGCATCCGTGCACCCCTCACTGCAGATCCTGCGACGGAAGCCATCCTACATCCGACCCAAACTGCCCATGGCGCGCTCGCCAGACACCGAAGAAGGCGTGGGTGCGCAAAGCTCTGAAGAAAGAACAGCGTGAACTGCAGCCCCCCAGCACATCTACTGCTTCCAAAGATATGGCAACGACTGGACACTCACAAGTCTCGACTCAGGGGACACTGCGAGCGCGTTCGAAGTCTCGCTCGAGATCCCGTCGCAAATCCCAGACCCGTTCCAAGTCTCGGTCCAGATCCCGCGGAGCATCAATGCGGCCGCCCTAGAAACGCCCTCCTGACCAAACTGCACCACCTTCACAACAACCCTACAAGAAGGCCCTGCTTACCAACGCCTCTGCCAAGGTGGCCCAGGCCCCCACGGAGACGCAGAGAATCTCGGCGCAAAAAACATCCACACAGGCACCTCGGGAGGTAAGTCGAGTGGCGGATCTCCCACAGCTCGTTATAGCCCATACTTCACTTTCTACTCCGTCCCCTCTCACTACCTCATCCTCTGCTCCCGATCCCCTGGTAGAAATCGCCCGTTTACGCCGTGACATGTAGGAACGCTGTGAGCACTTGCAAAAACAAATGGACGCGCTGGTGGCAGACATGGGTACAAGTATGCAGGCGGCCCTCGACCGAACCGAACGGCAGATGGAAGAACTTCGTATAGGAATTACGGAGCAAGTGAAATTATGTATAGAACGTACTCTCGCACGAGATAATAACATACAAACTCCTGAACCTAGCAGTTACAGCGCCAGCCTGCCACCCGACCACATCTCTCGGCCGCAACATTCAAACGTGGGTAACTCTAACGGGGGTAACCGACGCGCGCATCCCTATACACGCCCCTCTGCTTCCTCTCGTGATGATGATGGCGCCGCGTGACCCGCCACAGCTAGTGGTGTGGCAGTGGAATTGTAGGGTATTCCGTCAAAAACGAGGTTCCTTGCAACAGTACGTTGCCACATCCACAAACCCTCCGGATGTCATCCTCTTACAGGAACCCAATTGCACCCCTTCATTATCCGGTTACAGCTCGCTCTCGTGCGTCTCCCCTCTTGTGGGAGCCCTAGTCTCGAAACGCGTTACATGTCGCATGCATACGACGAGTAGCGACATTCCTCATCAAATATTAGAATTTATTACGCAAGTAAAACGCGGCGACAGTTTGTTTATCCTCAATGTATACAGTTCCCCTCGTTCACGTACACACTGTTTTTACCGTCTGTTAAAAGAATTTGGCAGCCTTGGACAGGTTTGTGTGGTATGTGGTGACTTCAACGCTCCACATGTCGCATGGGGTTACGTTAAATCGCAAGCCAAGGGAACCCGCTTATGGAATTCCATCTGTAACATGCGATACACACTGCTCACCGACCCAGAGCACGCCACTCGTATAGGCAATAGTGTTTCTCGCGACACCTGCCCTCACCTTACCTTTGTCCGCAATACTGGCCCAGTCGTAGCGCACGGGCCTTTAGAAGAGCACCTTGGCAGTGACCACTATATTGTCGCAACCATCCTGTCGTTACGAGGCGCTCGCAGGCTAGCGCAAAATGTGCGCATTACAGATTGGACAAAATTCAGTTAACGCCGCCAAGACCCGCCTGAGGGCCAGGGCTACGAACGATGGCTTGAGTCTCTCGCTGACGATCCAGAGGCCACCACGCGTGCAGTGCGTACCACAACTGAGACACCAGACATAGATCCGCATTTACTTCATCTTTGGAACGTCCGGAGAGGGTTGACGCGGCGATGGAAGCGACAACGCCTCAACAGAAAACTTCGAAAACGTATAGAAGAAATTACACGGGAATCCGAGGAGTACGCAGCGTCCCTCACCAGTAATAACTGGCGACAATTTTGCAACCGCCTCTCAGGCACATTAAGCACAGCTAAAACTTGGTTGATTCTACGTTCGCTCACAGACCCCAACACATCAAAGAGAAAAACATTTCAGCAGCTGCACATCTTAATGCACGAGTACCGGGATGATCCTGACTTGCTCCTCACGGAACTAGAACATCAATTCAATCTCATAGGCCCGCCATCACAATACCCTGATTACCCGTATGTGGGTGAGGAGAATGAATTGCTGGATGCCGACATAACCCCTGACGAAGTGCGGGTGGTCCTACAAGACCTACGACGAAACACGGCTCCAGGAGCGGACCATATCCCATTTTCCACCCTTCGTAACTTGAGTGACGCGGATATCAACCACATTACCCATATCTTTAATGAATACTGGCGCGAAGGCACACTTCCCCAAGCGTGGCAACATGCTGACATTACACTTATCCCCAAACCGGGTAAACCTATAAAAGTTGAAAATCTACGGCCCATCTCTCTAACATCATGCATTGGTAAGCTAATGGAGCACGTAGTCTTGCGGCGCCTGCAACCTTTCCTGGAAGAACACTCTTTCTTTGCTAACACACAATTCGGATATCGAGCTCATCTGTCTGCCCAAGATGTCCTTTTACAATTACGGGAGGAAGTCTTAGGACCACCGTCGCGCGCCCAAACGAGAGCACTTGTCGCCTTAGATCTCAAAGGGGCGTTCGATAATGTTGCACATGAACTTATCCTTCGCAATGTTGCAGAGTCGCATTGTGGGGCTCGTATGTACAACTATATCCGAGCATTTCTTCGAGATCGCTCAGCTACCATTGGAATCGGGCCGCATCGATCAGGTACAATCCGCCTTGTAGGGCGTGGGACACCACAGGGCTCTGTTCTTTCCCCCACCCTATTCAATATCGCGCTTGCAGGGCTCCCCCGGCTTCTCGATCAGATCCCCGATGTCGCTCACGCTATTTATGCGGACGACATCACTATCTCGTGTACACGCGGTTGTTGCGACGGTGCTATCCAAGAGCGACTGCAGCAAGCAGTCGACACTGTCTCTGAGTATGCGAGAAAAGGGGGCTTAAATTGTGCTCCGCAAAAGTCGGAGCTCATAATCATTCGTTCCCGCAGCCCCTCACCTATGCCGCCCATCACTGTACACGTGGATGGTATACCCATACCACAGGTCAGCCGTGCTCGCATCCTAGGCCTACACGTCCAGGTGGATGGCAGGTCTAACTATACTGTTTCCCTTCTATCCCGACAAACTGAGCAAATTCTGGCCATGATCAGGCGGGTCTCTAACAGGCGCTCGGGTCTTCGAGAAGAGGACCTGCTGGGCTTGGTGGAGGCATGCATCATCAGCCGTCTTACATACCATCTTCCCTTTCAGCGGTTGACCCAAGCGCAACAACTTCGCATTGATACCCTCATTCGTAAAGCGACGAAGCTAGCCCATGGCCTACCGCACTATACTTCCACATACCGTCTCCTTAATTTAGGAACGCATAACACACTAGGAGAACTACTAGAGGCGCATTGGGTCAGTCACCGCCAGCGCCTCTTGCTCACACGTACTGGCCGCTATCTCCTTGCACGGTTAGGGCATTCTGTCCCACCACTTGAACCTGAAGCCCGCCCAACGACCTTATCACCCGCTCTATGTAAGGTACTGAATATTCATCCCTTGCCGCGTAATATGCACCCAGTACATGACAAAGGACGGCGTAAAGCTCGTGTGCGATACCTTAACCGCATGCTCGAAAACATCCCAGAATCCCAGGCTCTATACATAGACACGGCGCGCACTCAAGAGGGCTATACATCCGTAGTGTTGGATGGCACTGAATCCCTGAAGGACTCTGCTGCAATGCGCGGCACTAATTTCACGTACGGAGAAATTCTCGGCGTTGCTCTCGCCATTTGACAAGCCGTTCGTGTCCTAGGGGAAGTGTATATACTGACGGACTCGCAACAGGCATGCCGGGCGTTCCTATCAGGACATGGCATTCCGAGAGCGGCACAACAAATTCTCAAACAGATCGCGAAAAATGATTCAGCCACACCTTCCAGCATCCACCTAATGTGGACCCCTGGTCATGCCTCGCTGCCGGGCAATGAACGCGCACATGCAGTAGCCCGCGATATTTCCCTCCGGGCGGCCCGGCGTGGTGAAATGACCAGTTCAGGGTGGGGGGATCCCTTGCTGCGTTACGGAGAGATTCTCCGTCATTATAGAAGCGTTCGCTGCACATACCGTGCGCCACCACCATCCTTCTCAAGAGAGGAAGCAGTGGCACTACGCCAGTTGCAAACCGACACTTTTCCTAATCTTGTCTCACTGAAGAAATTCTGGCCACACTGTTATGTTATGCCGACAATTGTCCGGGCTGCGGCGGGTCACCCTCCATCTTCCACGTCACTATCGAGTGCACGGCAAACCTTTTACTTCCATTACCACCCCTCCTCCGCCTGCTGCGCAAAAAAGAGCTGTGGGACGACGCCCTCCGCGACGGACCTCCCGAGGTTCTGCGAGCCATCATACAACGGGCTCGACACGTCGCCGTAGTCGTCCTAGGGACCCCGGACTAGGGGTCCCTCCCATGCTTTTTGTTCTACCTACATAATAAAGATGTTTGTCTCTCTCTCGAAATGTATCGGCGCCTTGACTGTGACATGTAGTCATTTTGTCACATGACTCGCATCTCATGATTATAATGTTTTCACCAGTCACATACCTTCGTCATCCATTGATGTCACGTAATACCAAATTTGGTATTTGGGCCGCTAGTGAAACGGCCGCGAGCGCATCACGAGCGTGGCTTGTAGTCATGTTCTGACATGACACGCACGTCATGATTTTCATGCTAGGGTCTGTCGCTTGTGTTTACCATGGAATCATGTCATACGAAACAAGTTTTGCAACATGCCATGTGAACGAAACCATCGCAAGAGCTGCAGGACCATGAAATGTAAATCATGATATTCATAGCATTCAAGTCATGACTTTAATGTTATGACTAGTCAAATATGTTCTTTATACAGTCATGTTATGCCATACCAAGTTTGATACCGATACTATTGTCGAAACGGCCAGGAAATCTAAAATTCGTATTTGGCTAGGGATAGATAGATGGATAGATAGATAGATAGATAAATAAATAGATAGATAGAGTTATAGATAGATAGATTTATAGATTTATAGATGTATAGATATGTTTATAGATAGATAGATAGATAGATTTATAGATTTATAGATCGATTTATAGATAGATAGATAGATAGATAGATAGATAGATAGATAGATAGATAGATAGATAGATAGATAGATAGATAGATAGATAGATAGATAGATAGATAGATAGATAGATAGATAGATAGATAGATAGATAGATAGATAGATAGATAGATACGCTCAAAGTCGCCGAAGTTCTCTAAGATATGCTTCGCATTTTAAAGAGAGAAAGAGAGAGTAATCAAAAAGGAAGTGGACAAATATTTTGTTATTCTTATATCCGAAAATTTCAGACATATTTGTACACACACCATGTATATTCTTGCCGAGCGAAGTTGTCTCGACTAGCGTAGGCAGCAGTCGCGTATTAGTCTCCCTCGAGAACCGGGAAGCACGAACACAATGTCAGCTAACGTCGTCATTCGATGGAAGGCATTCGACAGATCTCGTATGATTACCATTTCGGAAAGGAATGTGACGTCCGAATTAGAGAAACGTATCGATAGTGATCATCGTAATTACTTGAATCTGGTTGCCTATTCTGAAATGGTTTTTCGCGGACATATACTTGATGATGGCATGGCTTGCCTCACAAAAAATTCTTGAGACCAGTCTCGTCAGTATAACTCACGAACGCACTTATTAGGAGATTACAGCAAACGTCACGACACTGGTCACGTGCTAGCTGAGCCTCAGCGAGAAGTGCGCGCAATGGGGAAGGAAACAAGGAAGTAGGGGCGCTACGTCACGCGATGGAAGCCTACCATGTCGGCTTAACACGTGATGAAAATGTGAGAGTCTGCGGTCGCTTGTGATAGTTTTGGTGGCGTTCTCTTTTTGACCCTCAACCGTAAGCTGGCCAGACTGCCCCGAACAAGCGCTCCTGGATTAAAAGCTACTGGGCGCGAATTCCAAATTCTCGGAAAACCTCATTTTGTTCGTAATTATGACGCAGGAGGATACTTGTAGGGCCGACACTGCTGCCTTCAAAACGGCTCGACTGGCCAAGGTTCACTGCGTGACGTAATTAGCCCTCCTTTCTGTTTCCCTTTCCTCCATGGGTTACCGGGCCACCAATTTAATATCCATTTGGTAGGACATGCTGCTGACACTTGCACCTTACACGCAGAAATACTGCTTCGACCTGACCAAGAAGTACATGGGCCTGGCATCGATTATGCACGTGAGCCAGCAGCGCATCACGAACGTGGTGCGCAGTGACGTGGAAGCTATGGCGCGAGACGTGCGTCGTATGTACTTCAGCACACTCGAGCAGACGACCTCCGACTGGAAGGACCTCAGCCGGGTGCTGGAGTTCATCAACGTGGCGCTCTCCGGAAATATTGAAAAGGTGACGAGAAACAACCAGATGACAATGAAAAGGCCCTGCTACGCTATTCGAACATAACCGTAACAAAATATCGATGTTCTTAAGCATGTTCATCATACGGGATAATCACTGTGAAAGCAGACATTTGAGCAAAATGGAGTAACTTTTACTAGTGCCGCAAGGCTGAAACCGCCAACGCAGCTTGTTGGTCTTCTTTTTTTCTGTTTCATTTTTCTCGTTTCTTCATCCACTTTCTATCCCTTGCAATCCGTGTTTCTCTTTTTTTTTTCATTATCACTCAATCTTTATGTCTTTTTCTGTGTCTTTTTCTTTGTTATTGTATTTATTTATTTGTCTAACTCTGCATTTGTGGCATTGCATCTTTTTTCTTTCCTTTCTCTCTCTTTATTTATCTCTTTCTTCCTCTATTTCTTATTTTTTTCTTCCCATATTTCTGACCTAATGTTTCTCGTTGTGTACAATAAATATCGGGTATAACTTTATTGGTAAGAAGGAATATCGCGGTCACTGGTGGTTTTGGCACTACCTATCCTGGCAAAGTAATGAAAAACGTGAATGGGTGTGGCCGAAAGTAATGTGCCCCGCCTTCGTAGTGCCTCTATCACCGACATCAACAAAGTGGCGATACTTAGCAAACTACAGGCTGACCATTTGCCTTTAGCTCAGAATTTGGGTGTTGTAGTGACGCAAGTTCATGTGAAGTTATCGCATGTCCTGGCAACCATGAGCTCCGCTACAGAGATTTTTAAAGAGCCTCACACTAACTCTCATTAAACCACCTCCGCATTGAGCTCATAATGACATAACAATCAACAACGTGAAACGCCCTTGCTCTACGAGTCGCGCACTCTCCAATATATTAGGAAACAATATATTTTTTTCCTCCGAGGCTTTGTGTATGCCATGCATTGGCTGTGACGTCACCATTCAAGTTGCGTGAAGTTATCAACAAAAAGAACTGATCTGGTTGCATGTGCAAGCGCTCACCACCCTACATCCTTAAATTGGGCCAGAAGGAGAGACGAGCCGAAGGAAAGGGCGAAATGAGTATGATCTTCTTTTCGACCATCAAACGCGTGTAACTATGCTATCAAGGCACCGTTTCGAGAAATTCTCGTGATTACATGTTTGGTGAAGACTCATGTACAACTGCAACATCTCAACTAAATGCAGACCATTTAGAAACATTTTAACCTGACAACGCCGCAAGGAAAGTCTAATTGTACGTGCCGCACTCGGAACTCATGGTTCCGTCTGTTTATTTTTTACATTGGTTTGTATATTTTTTATGCAGGTCGTGTACAGCCTGGGTGACATCGGCGACAACATAGTGCAGAACATGCGTTCCATGGCCGTGTCACTGCTTCACATGGACGATTCGCAGACGCGAGTGTTCATGAGCAAGCAGTTGGCTCAGACTCATGAGGAGCCATTCCCACAGCGCCTCAAGCAGCACGATGTATCTATGTTGCCGTCGTCGCTGATGTTTCCGTACTACGAACAGGACGTTCCTTTGAGCATCAAGTACGCTGTCTTCGCGGTTCGCTAGCAATAGTATCACAAGCCTGTCTACACCCACTGCTGGGCAAAGGCACTTCCCATGTCCCACCAATCGATATTGTCTTGTGCTTACTGCTGCCCCATTATACCTGCTAACTTCTCAGTCGCATCTGTCCACCTTAATTTCGTTCCCGTCAGCACGCGTCTGCCTTCTCTTGCAACCTAATCAGTTACCCTCAAGACCAGTGGTTATCTTGCCTACGCACTACAGGTCTTGCCCATGTCATTTCTTCTTAATTTAGACGGAGGTGTCCTCCCTATGTTTCCTTACCCACTCTGCTCTCTTCATGGCTCTTAAGGTTACACATATGATATCCCGTTTCATTTTTCGCTACGTCGTCCTCAATTTCAGTCGGATCCTCTTTGTAAGCCCCCATGCTTCTTCTCTATAGGTCGTCTACATGCAGCGGTTACGTACCTTCCTCTCGAGGAATAGAAGTAAACTAACATTCATGACTTCAGAACGCTTGCTGATTGTGCTCCATCTTTTCGTTATTCTTGTAGTTACTCAATCTAGAGATTCGTTTTTGAGGTTTCTACATGTCGTAAGCTGTCGTTTTCCTCATTTTTGACAGGCAGCGAGGCACAGTTCCCAGTGCCTCGCTGCCTGTCAAAAGTGATGTTTTTTTCCGAGTTTCTCGCACACTACTTTAGTGCTCTGAACATTATTTTCGCATCTACCCACTCGTCGTGCTTGTCCGATTTTGTATTCATGATGCCAATTTTTTTAACAATCTTTCGACCGCCTCTCAACGCATCTGATGCAACGTGTTCCTATCCTTTGCCCCTTTGCATTTCATCCAAGACTTACTTTACTTCCCTTATTGTTACTGGTGGTATGTCCAATTTCTCTGGGCTACTACTGCTACTTTCATTTACGTCTTGGTTATATCTGCTGCCATACGGACTCTGCAGGAATTATCTGCTATACTTTAACTAGCGAATTCATATCAGTAGTGGCTGCCTTTCTTGTCCTTCAGTGCATCCCCCTGGCTTTTGTCTGCTCCCAACTTTCTCTGCAGTGCTTTGAGGTTTCGTTCGTTCTTTAGACCATGTTCCATTCTCCTCATGTACCTTCTTTTATTGTCTTCCTTGCGCATGCTAATTACCTTTGACAGCTCAGCCACTTCTATTTTGACTTTTGTTTTTAGGGCGTTCATGCCTTGATGTTTATTAATGAGGTCTTTTGCCTCCTGCCAGAGGTTGCCTGTATTCGGTCTAATGGCTGTATTTCTAACGACCCTATTTACGACTCCCACTCCGCCATCTTTAATGATACTCGTCAGGTTATCATTCATTGCGCCAGCAATAATGTTGGTTTTCTCGGTTAAAACCGAGTACCTATTCGAGAGCTATACCCTAAATTTTTTACTTTTTTTGTAGTGCTGGCTCATTATTTTACCTCACAAATATCGTTTTCTGCCATTGCTTCCTCAAGTCTAGGTGACGGCATCGTACATTGTCAGCCAATTCCAAGTGCTGTACAATGACAGGGTGTGCGCACAGTATGAAGTTTATTTCACTCTTGTAGCTTTGTCATTAGGGCTCCTCCAAGACCACTTGTTGTCAGCCCATCTTCATCAGAAGGTATTCAAGATCCGCTAGTTACTGCGTTCTGTGAACTGTACTAATATCTTCCTCTGGCATTTTAGGACATATGCATGTCCTCACTGCGTAGTCTACAGAGTACTTCTTCCCTACCTTGGCAACAATGTCGACCACCGTTATACAAGAAAAGAAAGAAAAAAAATCGCAGCGTGCGCGTTAACTAAACGCGGAATTTTCCTGTCTCGCATTCTCCCCTAGCAGCCTTGGCATGTACTTTGAGCTCTATAATTTATTGTTCAAACACGTGCAGAAGAAGTCTCTCACCGGCCCCACCTTGGAGGTCAAATTGTTATACTTGTTACACACTACTTCAACGGCTAAGAGGGATGAACGAGTGCTGCTATGAGGAGCTTCGCCACTAAAAAGAATGCTTGGTCTCAACCTTAATCATTGGTGGATGATTCCAATTCTTCGTAATGTATTCAACTGAATGGTAATGACGGGTGGATGTAGGCGCGTTGACTTGTACCACTTTCACCTTGTACCCTATATTACGCTATTTACATAACACCTAGCCTGGAAGGCGACAGTATACACTGAAGCGAGGCAGCAGATCGAGATTTTTCTATGTGTGTTCCGCTACCGGAAATTGGGAGCTCAGCTTGTGGAAGGGCCTGATAAGTCCTGTTCTCGGGAATGTACATTCATAAATTAAGGGGCACAGTAGGTCAGCTACCCCTGACTTCCACTTTCTCTGCGACGGTACGCGTGTGTGTGTGTGTGTGTGTGCGTGGGCGCGCGCGCGTGTGTGCGTGTGTGTGCGCGCGTACGTAGTACGTACGTACGTAAGTACGTGTGCATGTGTTAAGCAGACCTTGAGTTGATAGTCAGCGCTTCTCCTTGTCTGCTTGTCACCCGTGTATTCTACTGCACAATATTCATCGATCGTGAATCGCCAACTAGCTCAATCGTCTGCTTTGAGTAATAAAGCCCCTCAAAATTCTTTACTACTTCTGGTATCATTAGAGGAAGGGCTAGGTCCAGATCATTCGGATTAAACCCTCGATGCTATTGCAGTGCGTACATCTACGATTATAGACTTCTGGATTCCGCTTACTGTATAGTAGAGGGTTCGTTAATGCAGGCGCATACCCTTGCGCATGCTGTGCAGATACGGCGCCTTCGCCTCCTCGTTTGCCGCCAGCACGGCCGTACCCTACACGCATATGGGTGGCGGCGGCGGCTTGCCTCGTATCTTCGCCGAATTCGAACAGTGCGCTCGACGGGACGGTCGCAGCCAGCCCCAGCTATTCGACCTGATCGGCGCGAGCAGCGTGGAGGCGGCGTCCATCATCTACGAGGCGCACTCCACCCACGACCAATGGGACGACCTCCGTCTGCCGGGATTGAAGTGGCTGACACCTTCGCAGACCTTCTACGTCTCCTTCTGCTACCTGCGCTGCGCACCCGACTTGCAGAAAGTGACGTGCGATGTGGAGCTTCAATGGCACGAACCGTTCAAGAGCGCGTTCGCCTGCGTGCCCGGCAATGCCACTGGGTCCCACCATAGTTGCCGCATGTTTCGCACGAGCGTCGGCTCATGAGTAACACGTGTCTCATGCATACGGACGGCGGGTATGCTACACGGGTGCTTATACAGCATGTTTAACGTTCAATATACTTTGTTTATCAAATATATGTCCAGCGTTTGCTTTCACTTGCATGGTTGCCATAGTTATTCTAAGCCTTCGCTGCCATTCATTAGTCTTGTGCATTATTTGTTCTCTTCATATAATCGCTTTTCTTGAGCATAGTATGTCTTCACTTTTATTGTGAAAGGTGTAATATAGTGCCTAGAATAGCTTTACTACAGTGTTCTGACCGCGGGCCTCGCGGTGACACGGACAACGATGCCCTCTATCGGCGCTCACCTGGCCGCCGATGTGGACGTTTAGAGGCGAGTGCGGTAAGAGCCCAAGCTAGAGATGCGAAAACATAATGGTCTGGGACAAGCGCCCTTCATCCTTTATGCAACAGTGTGTCATCAGTCGAAACACGCTTCCTCTTATGAAATTGATATGACGAAAGCGCACTTAGCCAGCACAGATCTTCGGTTCAACAAGCATACCTTCAAACGTTGTCAGCCGTGCCGAGCAGGCCTGCATGATTGTAAGGCCGCGCATGCTCCTAAGCACGCGATGTCACGCAACGGCCACAAGGTGTGGCAGCTTGGGCTAGTTGGTATGGCATGACGATAGTTATAGCGCGAAAACAAAACGACGACACAGAGACAAGAAGGACACGAAGGACACGAGCACTCGTGTCTTTAGTGTCTGAACGCACGAAAGGCAACTCTAACTGAATCCTGGGTTTTACTTGCACAGAATGTGTACTACTTCGCCTAAGCACGATGAAGGAGAGGGTCGTCTTCTGGCGTGGCAATGAAAGAGTGCGCAGCGGCGATCTAGTGCGGTCGACATGCGAATGTGTGCAAGCCTTGCAGCGCCACGCACGCAGTGTACATATGATGAACTACAGGCCGACAATTTTGTGACCGGAAGAAGTAATCCTGCTCCGTATATAGCTGTTGTCTTCCTCGCTTCATACTACAATGCAGCACATTGTTTCCACACGCACCCACGAGCGGCGGCACATGTGCCATCGGCCACACGCCCCGAGTGTCCTGTTTCAATCCGTGAGTGCTTTACAATACGAGTAGGTGGTCTCGGGTCCGTTACAGAGCTCTACTGACTAAGACGAACCTGAAAAGTGACGTCCAAATAGAAGTTGCGCAGTACTCCTCCACCGCCATGCAAAGATTTCCATGACTAGTGCACGGTCGCTCACATGATAATCAAGTCGCATGATGTGTATGTCTGGCCCCTTCGAAGTGTGGGACAGGCTGGTCTAGTTGTCAAGCTTGTACTGCCGGTATTCCCTGTGGTGTTGCACCAAATTGAGCCTGGTGATGTGAGCCAGCTTACGTCATAGAAGGACGAAAATCTCCGTTGGTTCCGTGGCAGTTCACGCAGTACGGTTCTCCAATAATCTGATCCTGCTGGGCGCAGTCGAGTGTGATCGGACGACAAGACGAAGCGGTTCGGGAAGCGCAGAAGTATACGGTCATTAGGACTACGATCATCCTTGTGGTTCTGGCGACGTCATGCATTTGTCTGGTGGCCTACAGAGAGTTCCCAATCGTCCATTCGTCCGCTTGCAGATCAGCCGGCACTCACGGCGCAATCACCGGGATGAACACCAAGTCGAACTCGGGTACTGCTCAGACCATGTGAAAGAACGACTCGATTTCGAGATGTTAACATCGCCACCTGCATAGTTTTGCCGGGAAAAGTGCGTCAGGATATGCACACGTGGGCGTAGGCTGAGACGAACTTACTGACGACGATGTCGCTTTACCGGCGCGCTTTGTGTCCTGGTCCGATTAATCACACAGCCATGCCATCCTCGCTGGCATGGAGTGCGAGACCGTACACCAGAGCTCACGACAGTGTTTAGAAGAATAGAACGGTTTCCTTGTGCACTCCCGACGGACGGAAACTTCTTGCCGTGTGCATGCTGTGTCGATCCGAATTTGCTGTGTCGATGAAAGACTGTTTGGAACGCATTGATCGATACACCGGAGCTCGAGGGGGGCAGCTGCGAAGTAGGAATATGCTTTATTTTGGGTTGACTATGACTTCAAGAAATGCACTTCATGCCACTGTAGCACACGTGCTTCTTCTATTGTTCGAAAACAGGCTAGCGATGTTTTACGACGCTGAACCAAGCTGTGCTATCTCTCCTGATTTTGATTGATTTGATTTGTGGGGTTTAACGTCTCAAAACTACCATATGATTATGAGAGACGCCGTTGTGGAGGACTTCGGAAATTTCGACCAACTGTGGTTCTTTAACGTGCACCCAAATCTGAGCACACGGGCCTACAACAATTCCGCCTCCATCGGAAATGCAGCCGCCGCAGCCGGGATTTCCTCCCGCGACCTGTGGGTCAGCAGCCGAGAACCTTACCCACTAGATCACCGTGGCGGGACATCTCTCCTGAACTTGCCAGAAATTAGTGCAGCTGTCTGAGTGCGGGAACGTCGCCTTTTGATTTCGACCCGCCGGCGCGTAAAGATGCAGACGTGCCCCACATCGATGGCACCTGGTCGAGACAAAGCGAAAAAAAGCGCGCGCTGCGTCCGTCTGCTGCACGAGGCGGGGTAGAGACAGCGACGGAAATGATGCGCCCGCACTTAAATGCGCGATTCTGGAATTGAATACCAACTTATCCATTCATTTCTTAACACCCAATTTGACTTATGGTCGTATAATTCGGCGGCCCACTTGGTAGCAATGGTAGGAACAGGCTTCACGTGTGCTCATAGACTCCGTGCATCCTTAATGAAGGCGTTGCCGATACCGTGACCTCCATTAGAAATAGCGGTGGTGGCTTGCTACCATTACGAACTCCTACGCCATGGATGGGGAAACTGTATTTGCGATGCTAGCATCACCTTTCAAGCTACGAATTGTTGACTGTGGCACCACGCCTCCTCCTCCATTGGCACAGTGCCGTTGGTTTGTCATAGTTGCGGTCATATGAAAGCACGGAGTGCGCCGTCCGCTTTTTTCATTTGGCGAAAAAAGCGACAGCAGGCTACGTGCGTACTTGCCAATGCTTCGAATCTTTTACGCAGGTTAGGAATCAGTCTATTACTTACTTTCGCTGCTCTTTACGCTGCTGTCATCAGTATCATTAAAATCATTTTGCATTTTTGTCATGTTTGTTTGAAGAACGTTGAAGGAGATCAGACAATTCTATGATTATCAGAAGCGTCAGGCTGTATATCATCTCAGAGATTTCAGAGAAACAATCGAGTGAGACTTTCTCGAAGACATAAGGAGCATCAAAACTACGGCAAACAAGCAACATGGAGAAATTAGAAATAAAATGCAAGCCCTGAGGGCTTCAAATGCTGAATTAGAGGTGCAGTGTTGTGGTCTCGCATGGCAGGTAAATGAACACGAGAACAGGATACTTTTGTCTGAACAGTTTTTCGAAGGATAAATGCCGACATTAAAGGCGTTCCGTACGAATCCCCCGAAAAAAGAATTTAAAAGGTCGTGAAAACTGGGGAAACAGTGGGCGCGCCACTTGTTGCGACTAATATCAAACGAGCACAGAGTTCCAACGGCAGACAACTAAGGCAACGAAAAAAATGTAGTTGTGCAGTTCGAGCAGAGCAAAATGACGGGATAACTATTTGACGAATGCGAGTGCAGTAATCGCGAAGTATTCTTATCTCGACATCGACGCTCGGTCAGCGGCGTTCTCAAATGAATATCTGTGCCCGCAATTGAAACGACTACTTGGTCAGGCTACGGCACGCAAGTGCGAGACTGGTTGGAAAAGTGTGTAGATTCGTGGTAGAAAAACCTTTGAACTGCAGACTGAAAACGCGCCGAGGATCAAAATTGAAAGCACGTGATGGCGTAAACAAAGCGAAAAGATATTTGTGCAAGCGGTGCGCAGGAAAAAGTAGTTTGTGTTGTAGGCACAAATATAACGGCGCCGCTGTAAAACGGGAACTTGGATTGTCTGTTTCATTAACACCAAAACACCTATGTCATGGGTGTTTTGATTTCTAAAAACCCGCATGTTGTAGTCTGTTTGGTATACGGAAAACACCCTTAAGGGTGCCAACTGGCTTAAAGTGTGCGGCTCTCGTCAATGCGGGCAGATTTAGAAAATATGCTCTGCTATCGCTTACCACAAATCTCCTTTCTTCCTTCTATTTTGACGCCTTCAATTCTCTTAGAGCAGAATAGGGTGTAAAACAAGGCGGACAGAACTAGCATTCACAAGGGTGCGACGTGGAAACTCCACTCTTAATACATGCACATAGTTGATCTGATTATTTCTATACTTTACGTTATTTCAGCAGTAAAGCACAACACTTCCCTTTGTTTGTTCGTTTGTAGCCCGGAATGCATGGTACATACCCACTTTGGGGGATTGACCAAGAAAACATATAGTATTATATTGACGATAACTGCGCTATTGCTTACAAAAAACAAAGATGTAGAAGGAAGACAGTATATTTTAATAAACAAAGAATCCGGAAGTGAGGGAAAAACAAGAAATTGATCACTAATATAATATATACCTTGATTTTGGGAGCCGATCAGACAGTTGAGTTTGCCAAACCGGATTACTTTAGGATGTAATTGAGTGAACAAACTATATTTTAACCAGCGGATTGATGTCTCAGATTTATACACATTTTAAAAATCAATTCCCGAGCCACTATTTGTTAAAGTGGGCCTTATCTTGAAATTCGTTTAGAGTCTTGAATGAAATTACATACCGCATCGAATACATCTCTGTGGCAAATTCTCAAAACGGAAGCACCAAAATTTAGAAAACTTTTTATGGTTTAAATTTAAACCTAGCTTCGCAAACGGAATGGCTAGAAGTCTTTTCTTAATTACTGCGTTGTTACGACCCAAGATAAAATAATGTTTAATAGTTTCTGATTCTTCGCAGAACGGACACTTCGCTGGACTGCCAACGTTTTTTTTTCCTTGGTCACAAAAAGAACTACAGAATTGATACAGCGGCATCTTTGTATGTACCAATCATTTCGAATTTACTGTTATAGATTGGGGCTTCTGTGCTAGTAAAATTGTACGGGAATATATGCACGCGTGCTCTAAGAAATTCCTATGCGAGTGAAGTACATTTATTTTATTCATTAAACGCTAGTATTTTTCTAGATTATGTCCTTCTCGAATATTCATTTTTGACTATTTGGAAGGTTATGACATGTTTTAGGCCAAAAATAAATTTATTTAAAGTAAATAATCATTCTATTTGAGTCGGTAATTTCTGGCCCTTCATATCTTTCAGACTATAGGATGCGCTCGACACTTGGCCGATCACCTGAACGAGAGATGCCAATCACCCAGGATCATCATCATAACTGTTTGGGTAAGAGGACATAAGCTCGATTATTCGAGCCCCAGCCTGCTACCTTCTAACATGACTCTTTGGTTAATTGGCCAAGAATCTTTCCGATAGGAAGGTCAACTGCCTTTTCGTGATTGCTTACAGCTTTAAAATATGTAATCATCAATATTGTCATTTCATTTCTATATTTTTGGGATCACCAAATATTCTTCTTTCTTGAACAATCCATGACGGTAGATACGTGCCTTAAAGTAAAAGAAAAGCAAACAAATTTCGGCGAGGCGCGAGAACAGGCCTCGTACGCGCGAGGACAGTGAAAAATAAGCGTCCTTCGCTGCTGGCCGGCACGCGCAGAGAGTCGTTGCTCCTAGAACGAGAACAAGGAAGAGCCGTCGCAATGCGTCGTCGTGGGTCGTCCCCGTGGTCTTTTGTCAACAAGGACGACTACATGTCGGACTCGGGGGAAGAGTACGTCCCCGCAGCAAGGTCCTCCAGTCACCACCGCCGCAGCCTACCGCGCCGCAGGTCGTCGTCGTCCCTCTCGTCCAGCAGGTCGCGTCGCGGAAGTCACCCGCCCGACTCGCTGATACCGCATCGCTCCAGCATCTCGTCCTCGATGACGTCGTCGACGTCGGTGGCTTCACGACCGTCGCACACGTCGCTGCGACGCGGCGCCACCTCGCCGTGCCGAAGGGAGGATGACCTCTCATCCGAAATGGACAGCACCGTTGAGGACGTCAAAACCAGGAGGTATCGTACGCGTTGCTATTGTGAGTGTAATTTGACTGAACAAATTAGCTGCGGCAATTTACGTAGGGCTGAATAGCGCAAGAGAAGTTAGTCGTTCGTGTGCTCGACGTCAGCGCATATCTACAAATCTACCCACAGTGTGACAGGACAGTTTTGCCGCACAACCACACACATGCCCACTAGAGGAACAGGTGTCGTATGCTCGCCGCCACCCAATACAATAAAGAAGACGCCAAGTGAACCCCATATCGGCTCCGTTTGATCAGTCACGATAGGTCTCATTTATGGTCATGCATATTTTCCACAATGGCAGCGTAGTAACACTGACGCTGCTTTGCAACAACAGCTTATTTTCGACCTGCCCCCACACCATGGAAGGTCGTGTATTCCGACAGACTGTGTAATGAGCAGTGCGTCACTGCATCATTTTTAATTTCCCATCAGTTGAGAAGCGTATATATGACAATTATACCAATTATGGCCACAGTTCTTGCATTTCGATAGAACTAAAATGATTGAGGCCTGTGCTTACTTATGTGCAAATTTTAGAACCCCAGGTGATCAGAATGCGCAAATGAACTGTGTGGAAACCCGCAAGCTGGTGGAAAGTTGAATATAGGAAAATAAAACAACTACCCGACTGTAGCACGGAGCCACAAGAGAATCCGCATGATTTTAGAGAAAGAAAATCTTCTTAGTTGCCGGAATATTTGTCTTGGTCCGGAGACACCAGACCAGGACGAATTTTTCTGCAACATATAAGCTTTTATTTGAGAATCCATAAAGACTTTCTTGGGGCCTCGTGCTACAATAGAGTGGGTGTCCCCTTTCCCTTTCTTGGTTAGAATTTCTGGAAATCTCAGCTACACTATCTCTCGTATCATCGCAGTTATTGATCGTCAAACTAGAGCGATTTTATTATGTTGTTGGGCTAGTCGGTTCATGAATTTCGAAAAAAGCTTAAACTGCGCAAGGACCACAGGTCGAAGAGACTTCTCTGCTTCATATGTCTGTTCCTCCTTTCAGCTCGTCATACTCACGCACTTTTTGTTCTTTTTGATCTTGCCGAGTTCTCATTAAACACACATCGTCAGTGATCACCGCACAGTAACGCGTATTCACTCTCACTCCTCCCAGGTTGCGCGAGCTATCCTTTAACATGGCTCCCGAGATGAGCGGCTGCTTGCTGCAGTTCGCGGTGGACTTGTGCCGCAAGCTTCGGGAGGGCGGTGACACGCGCAACCTGCTGGTGTCGCCCCTGCTGCTCGCCGGAATGCTGGTGATGCTGCTGCACGGCTGCGCCACTCGCACGTGTGCCTCGGTGACCACCCTGGGCAAGGCCCTGCACGTGCACTGGGCGCCGTTCGGCATGGCGCGCTCGTACGACCGCGTGGCTCGCGCAACCCTGGCGCCCTTCCGGAGGCCCAGGCTTCACGCGCAGCACTTCACCTACACCATTTTTATGGCGCTCTTTCACGACAACAGCGTGCCACTCGCCCGCTCCTACTACCAGATGCAGGTATCTCGGCTCTCCTTTGTCGAACGTAAGCTTGAAGGGCTCCCGTATGACCCAGAGTTTATAATTAAGTTGTGCTGTTGGAGTTGTGGATGAGTCTACAACGAGCGGCAGCCATGAGAATTTTTCGAAACGATGACGTAATAGCAGAGTTTCGCGCATCTGGTAATACAGAGGGCCCTCGCTCGTCCACCTGCCTGTACTTCTTGTCGAGTGTTTCTGCTCACCGTTCAAAAAGGATGAGCTGCACGGGTAGGTTCATGCGGGTGAACAAACAGGTGTTGTACGTGAAGAGCAGGCGACATGTTGGTGTTACAGAAGAAGCTGAGGAGTGCCGAAAGGCGTGGAGTGGGAAAGGAACTGTTTTTTGCTTTTGTGAGCCGTAAGCAGGTGGTGGAGCTGCCGCGTTTAGCATTGTTGATCGCGACAATATTATGAACTTCATCTGCGTTTGCTTGAGATGTTAGATATGAGAGATGGTTTATGCGCCTTTAAACACTTGAGAGAAGCGCACACAAACGGGAACTGCAGATATTTTAGGTGACATCAAGCAAAAAAATGAATCTAGGCAGGTCTCGTAATGTGGGGAATATACAACTGGTGGAGTGTAAGTGCTGCACAATGGCTACGAAGGTATGGAAAACGTAGGCGGAGAAGGCAGAGAGTTAGACGCAGTTCGAGGAAGCTTTCTGGGGCAGGGATAAAATGGAATGAGTTCGCAGAGGATAAGGTACACTGGAGATAACTAAGAGAGCACTGGTCCTTCCGTGTGACTAACGCACGCTGAGAATGATTATGTTTATTACCTATCTTACATCAATGTAATAGATTTGTTTCATTTTAAAATAAGGTTTTCATAGGTCCTTTCCTAAGGGATCCGAACCCGATGTTAGCTTATGGCTATGGGATCTGAAGAGTTTGTAAGTTAAGGAACAGTTCGTGCTTAATTTTCCGTTCTTTACTATTGCATATATGTACTAAATACGGATGGCGAAATTTCTGTACATTGAAATAGAGAAAGAAAAGGTGGCGAGGGAAGGCAGGGAGGTTAACCAAGCTTTGGCTTCATTGGCTACTCTGCACTTGGGTAGAAAAGGAGTAGTAATAGAAATGAATAGTGAAGAAAGAAGAGTGAGAAAGAGGTGGATGAAAAATCTGAAACTACCCAACATGTCAACGCTTCCTGCAGGAGCGCCTGTCGTACCTCCTGATAAGACGCAACTTCGCGCACGACGCGGAGCAGTGTCGCCTCTCGATGGACGCCCTGGCCCGCGCCGTATCTTCATACTCCTTCAAGCAGGGCGTCGACGTCTTCCCGCGTACTCAGTGGACGAACACAGCCTGGTTGTTCTGCTTTCGTGCATCCGGCTGGAAGGATCGTGGAAACACTCGTTCCAGAAGGTCAGCGGAGACTTCCACGAGACGCCCGAGGCCACCGTCACTGTGTCCATGATGCGACATACGGGCTCCTTCCGCATGTGCCGCTCCTCGGAGCTTGAGGTACGTGACTTCCTGCATGCCATCTTTACACAACGTCGCTGCCAATATCATGCGTTTAGAGGCAACGGCGCGCCATAGTTGTCATCTTCACAGGAAGGCTGTGCCACTATTCCATGTTTCCGTCCTCATATGATGGCGGTTCGAATATTGAATATTTGGCGGATACGATGGGCCTTTGTTGGCACCCGGATATGTTGGCTTTGCCAACACTGGTTTTGTATTAGCTTGATTGGACATTCATTGCACTGGCCCATCATGCTGTGCTGCTAGGAAGTGTTTTTCTTCCATATATCTTCAACCAGTCCTGCCTGTTCGTTCATTGTTTCAAGAGCAGGGATATGGCTGCGCAGATTTTCGATGATAATTCTGACTTTAGAACCCCTGATGTCGCATGCCTAGAATTGTTGCTTTTCACGCCTAAACCAAAGAAGACCAGGGACTGAAATTGCTTCCGAACATTATCCTATAATCATGACTACACAGGTCAAAGGCCTCTTCCCCTATCCGTCATTCAACTAGGTGTTTGCTTTCCTCTTCCACGCCATACCTGAGAACATTTTAATCTCGTCGACCCACCTAACATTGTCTCTCGTTTATGCGTTTGCCCTCTCTGGGAATTCTGTCACTTATCCTTAATGACCAGCGAATATGCTGCCTACACGCTACATGCTCGGCCCTGTGCAATTATTTTTCTTGATTTCACATGATATTCTTAACCCGGTTTGTTCCCTGATCCAAACTGCTCTCTCTTTAAGGTTACACCTATCAATTCTCTTTACATCGCTCGCTGCGTCATCCTTAATTTAAGCTGAACACTCTTTGTAAGCCTCCAAGTTTCTGCTACGCAGGTAAGTACCGGCAATAAGCAGATGTTATATACCTTCCTCTTCAGGGTAAGTGGCAGATTACCATTCATGATTTGAGAGTGCTTGCCGAATGTGCTCCACCCCGTTCCTAGCATTCTAGTTCCTTCAATCTCGTGGTTCGGCTCTACGGTTACTACCTGTCCCAAGTAGATGTACTCTTTCACAACTTCGAGTGTACTGCTACCTATCTCGAAGTGCTGTTCCCTTCCGAGGTAGTTGTTTAATATTTTCAAAAATACCATCCCTTAAACTTGTTGATATGCCCTCGGATGAATATAGCATGACTTAGATCAACAGATGAGGGACGTATCTCCTGTCTCTATCTATCCGTGTCTCCCCTCTTCGTCTAAGTCGCCGTGCAAGGCAAGCCGTGCTCAGAAAAAAACACAAGTCCGCCCTCCCTGTGCGCTCGCCTTTGTTTGTATTGCACAACGACAGCGCGAACGACCTATCTCTGAGTGAAGCCTGATCAATGGGCGAACTATTTGAGATCTAAGGCTTTTTGGTCAGCCTCTTCGTTACTATTTCTATCTTCTTCCCAGACTTCGTGTGAGACCTATAAAGCCATAGTAATACGTGGGCGCAAGAAACGAGAGGCAAAAAAAAAAGACAAGATGGTACTAGCGCTGTGTTATTCTTCCATTTTGTCTGTCTTGTTTTTGCGCTGTTTATTAACATTTAGTTAGGCCAACTAGCCTTACAAATCTTGAAACCTCTGAAAACTTCCCCGTGCCGCGGGTGACGGTGTTAGAGCTGCCGTATGAAAACCGCGACGTGTCGCTGGTGATACTGCTGCCGCAAGCCTCGATGGTCTGGCGGCGCTGGAGAAGCGTGTCATGGCCGCCCGCTTGCTTCACTGCGTGGCACGACTCGAGGAGCGGCACAACATGACCGTCTACTTGCCCAGGCTCAAGCT